>NC_135898.1:2383115-2589287 GCF_964194155.1 Cetorhinus maximus | reverse complement strand
GGGAGGTGTTTGTGGAGACAGTGACTGCCTCCTAAGATGGGGTAGGAGGGAATGGTGAGTATGAGAAGGGGGCAAAGTGAGCTGGAAGGATGGGGGGTGGGTGAGGGTGCAGCAGTAGCGGTAGAAGGGACGGCACAGGTGGTTGGTGGGGGCTCGGAGGCAGATGTGGACCCTTGGGGTGGAAGGGAGGAGGTCAGGGAGGTCAATGTGGATGGAGATGGGATTCTTATGGAGGGAGGGAATGTGCACGTTTACCTGGACATCCTGGACAGAAAAGGGTTCTGGTTGGTAGGTGACAGTGGGGAGGTGGAAGGTGTTTCCAGGGGGGTCAATAGTGATGGGGGAAAGGACATGGGTGACTGGGGGAGGGGAATGGATGGGGGAGCTGAGCAAAAAAGCTCGAACAACCATGTTCATGAAGTGGAAAGTGAGAGGAGCCTCGTGTTGGACAGGCACATGTGCTGCATGGGAGTTCACTCAGTGGAGATGCAGCTCAGCTCAGATGGACAACTGACAGATAACCCCAGGATGCAGCATTGGAAATGCTCAGGACAGTGAGATGAGTGTGATGGATGAAGGCTCCTTGTGTGTGTGTGGGAGAGACTTGCACAAGGCTCCAAAAAGGCCCTGCCACACACACACACACACACACACACACTTCTACCTCCAGAATCACTTGTGGTCTGCCTGCATGCAGCTGAACTGCTATTGGTGGGAGGATGCAGGGGGAGGACTCGCAAAGCCTGTCAATGAAGCTGAAAGACACATTACACATTACTCAGTGAAAGTGAATATATTTTCGGATTATAAAGTGACAAAATGTGTTCACCCGTGAAACCATTTGTGATCAGAAATTCTTAACTTTTCTAGGCCTACTAGTTCTTCTAGGTGCTGCCCTGACATCTGCAGCAGGGGTGGGGACAGCCTGAGCAATGGGTGGCCCTGTTGCCTCTGATGACTTTGGCATGGGTCCTCTGGAGAGCCGAGGCCTTGAGGGCCCCGGCTTGCTCTGGCCGTCCTCCTGTGGGGTAGCTGCTACCTCTGCGGTGACAGAGGGCGAGGTTTAGGGGGTTACAGGCAAAAGGGACTTGAGGGAGAGGACAGCCTCTGAGGTTCCTGAGTGGATGATGCAGGGGTGTCCAGCTCCTACCTTTGGGTGCTTGAGGGCCCTAGCCTGACTCCTTGAGGGAAAGAAGCACCTGGAGGGAGGTCGCATACCCCATTTCCCTCTCACATTGCCATTGCAGCAACTCACCCATGGTTACTGCGATGGAGTGGGGGTCAGCGAGCATCAGCATTTTGCTGGACCAGGTTCTCCATGGCATCTGCCATCCTCTCTATGGAGACTCAGCATGCGCACACATGGGCACCACTTCATCAGAGAGCAGTGGACGCACTCCTCCAACTCGCAGGCCACTCCATGAGGGCTTCCAACAGCTCTCCATGATGTTCCCTGCCCTCTGCTGACTCTTCACGATGAGTTGGAAGACCTAATCCAGAGGCTCGTATTATGACTAGGACCTTACAAAGCCTCTTGCCCAGTTGTCCCCTGAATGCCAGGGAGATTGGCTGAACCTGCCTCCTCCTGCTGTGGTGACCACCAGATTGTGAACCCGAGCCTGCTCTAGATCTAGGTCCCACCGAGGTCTGTGTCTCTGCGCTGGTGGAGGGTGTGCAAAGCGCTGTGACTGGTCTTCCAGGCTGCTTACTTCCAGCTCGTCAACGGAGGAGGTGTCCTCTTGGCTGGACGTGAGGACCTGGATGGAGCTGAGGGACTGGTTCCCCGTGAACCAAAGTTAAGATGATTAGTGCATGGCAGCAGAGTTAAAAGCAGGAGAGAGAGCACTCACAGTTGCAGTGAGAGAGGGATGATGTGGTGCAGGATCATCACGTGGGTGTTCGTTGCCGACCTCGCCATCACTGCAAGCACGGTCCACGTCCTCATCAGTCAGCGTGATGGCACACTCCTCAAAGTGAGTGAGGGGCCTAATGTGGGCCACTCCACCCCTGGTCTGGGACCTCTCCCTGCTGTTGTGAAGCAGCTTCTCCTGCAGGAAAACAGCTGCAGAGACTGTGAGCAGGACGCATGGCACTGTGTGGAATGTTTGTGTGGTGAGCGGAGTCATGGACGGGATGAGGACACGAGTTCCAGAGGATATGAGCCTGATGGAGATGTGAGGGTGTGTGTGAGAGTTAGTGATGTTGTCCCTTGAGGTGTGAGATCCCTGTGGATGTGTGATGGGTTTGTGAGTGTGTGAGTTGAGAGTGATGAGGTGGTTAACTTAACCTGGCAGAACAGGTGAGTGCGTTTATGCTCTTCCTGAATTGGATGGCTGTCCTCTTGTGCAGGGTGTTGGCATTGACCACCGCCACCCATGCTGGATTGGTGACCTTGATTGCTGGTCTTCGCCCGGAGCGAGGGGGGGAAGACATCGTGGTGGGCTTCCACTGAGTTCAAGAGAGGCATCGCTAAATTTGGGGGCAGCATGTTTCCTCCTTTTGGCAGTCACCAGTTCCCAACAGCTTCCCAGGCCTTGAAGGGTGATTGCTCTGTGCAGGGACGGCCTTTATGTTTGGCGCCAAGTTTACTAAACGCCTGAGGTGACGGTGGGGCGTTCGAACGAGAGGCCGCGCTGCCAGCGATCCGGCTTGTGTCCCAGGAATGAATTAATAATGAGGCAGGTCACCTCAGGAATGGGATGATTCGGCGTGAAAGGCCACCATTGCGGCCGGCAGGTAAAACCTCCTTTTTCCCACCCATTACCGCACTTAGTGTAAACCTGGGACAATTCTGCCCCATGCCTGGAACTGTGTTGTAGAAGTGGGTTTTGATTTTGCTTGAGAAGGACCAACTGCTTGAGAAGCAAAACAGCAGCATTCTTGCAGTCCAGAGTCAGTCCACAATTGGAAGTGAATCAGGAAGCTGTTTCTGAGATGCACTACATGCTGGAACAGAATACCCTCGAATATTCCTGGCTGGGCCAGTATTTATTGCCCATCCCTAATTGCCCTTGAGAAGGTGGTGGTGAGCTGCCTTCTTGAACTGCTGCAGTCCATGTGGTGTAGGTACATCCACAGCGCTGTTAGGGAGGGAGTTCCAGGATTTTGACCCAGCGACAGTGAAGGAACGGCCGATATATTTCCAAGTCAGGATGGTGAGTGGCTTGGAGGGGGTGGTGGTGTTCCCATCTATCTATCTCCCTTCTCCTTGTGGACATGAGTTTTGAAGATGCTGCCTAAGGAACCTTGGTGAATTCCTGCATTGCATCTTGTAGGTGCTTTCTGCTGGACAGTGTCAAGCTTCTTGAGTGTTGTGGGGGCTGCACTCATCCAAGCAAATGGGGATTATTCCATCTGCCTCCTGACTGTGCCTTGTAGATGGTGGACAGGCTTTGGGGAGTCAGGAGGTGAGTTACTCACCGCAGGATTCCCAGCTTCTGACCTGCTCTTGCAGCCACAGTATTTATATGGCTAGTCTGGTTCAGATTATGTTCAATGGTAACCCCTAGGATGTTGATAGTGGAGGATTCAGTGCTGGTAATGCCACTGAATGTTAAGGGGTGATAGATTCTCTCTTGTTGGAGATGGTCATTGCCTGTCACTTGTGTGGCGCAAATGTTATTTGCCACTTGTCAGCCCAAGCCTGGATATTGTCCAGGTCTTGCTGCATTTGGACATGGACTGCTTCAGTATCTGAGGAGTCACATATGGTGCTGAACATTGTGCAATCATCAGTGAACATCCCCACTTCTGACCTTATGATGGAAGGAAGGTCATTGATGAAGCAGCTGAAGATGGTTGGGCCGAGGACACTACCTGAAGAACTCCTGCAGTGATGTCCTGGAGCTGAGATGATTGACCTCCAACAATCACAACCATCTTCCTTTGTGCTAGGTATGACTCCAACCAGCGGAGTTTTCCCCTGATTCCCATTGACTCCAGTTTTGCTAGGGCTCCTTGATGCCACACTCGGTCAAATGCTGCCTTAATATCAGGATCAGTACTGAGAGATCAAATGTATAAACCGGACATCATTCCAAGAACTCTGCCACCTATACTTTGCATTTGAACAATTGACTTTTATCCTTTGGCCGAATTCCTCTATTTCTATTTTTATTTCATTGTTTTTTGTGTGTGTGTGGGGTGTGCATGTGTGAGTGAGACTTAGGGTATATCGAAAGTGTAATTAGTATTATTTCATATTCCATACTGTATGTTAATAAGCTTTGTCTTTCTATTTGACAAGACTGGCTTTATAATAAAGTAATAAGTTTGTTGTTTATAGAAAGAAGCCTGGTTAAAGTCTCTTTTATTCTGGGTAACAGCAGTGAAGGTAAATAATTGGCCATTTTGGCGAGTGAATTGAACATTTAAACTAATGGTGCGACCTGTGGAGTGATGGGGCTAGAGCAACTGTGTACTGCTCCTATCCCGGTCATAACAGCAGGAACCCATCAAAGATAATCATCTGAGAAGAATGTGAATGAGCCACATCCCCTGAACCATTTTCCCGACACCCAGACTCAACTGGGTGGGGAACAAGCATTAGAAGTAACCACTTCTGACAAAGGACACTGGCTGAGAGAAAGTCACCTGGCCAGAATCTAGTCAAGTTACACCTGGAACCCACTAATCATAACCATGTTTGGATCACTGGTCAGTCGGAGAGAGAGGATCATGTGACAAGACAGCTTTGTGTTTTACGAAATTGTTTTCTCCAGGCCAGAGACAGAAGCAAAAAATATGCCGAAGTGGCAAGACCCCTGTGCGGTCCTCCCTTCCTCGCTCCCCATCCGACTTGCAAGTGTGAACCCTGTCTGTCATCTGATGAACCATATGCAGCAGGCAGAGATTTCTTTTTAAAAGAAATCAACCCAGCTACTGTCGCCGGAAGAAAAGATAACGTTTAAAACTGTCTCGATGCCAAAACCTGAAAGACCACAGAACTCAGCCTGGATCCACCCAAGTCATCTACTTATGAGACCCGTATTCCTTTAATCTTCATTGGATTTTAAAATATCACTTAAGCTATCCCCCCACTTTGTAATCTATTTTTTGTGTGTGTGAACCTGAGTTCATGTGTGCGTGCAAGTTGGAGCATCTTTATTATTTTTACTTAGACCAGGTTAAGTACGATCAGTACCATCCTCTTTTCTGTTTTAAAAAGTACTGAAGGAGCCCTGTCTGTGTCTTTTACAGCCACAGCACGTAAACAGTTAAACACTCACTGAATCGGCAAGCATGTCCTTTTGAAAAAACACCCATCGTGGCCAAATGAGGAGTGGGAAAAGAGAGTAGCCATTCTACCTCTCCTCACCTGATTGTAATACTGGTTTGCAATGGCTGTGGAGATCCTCAAACATAGATTCTGTAAAGGAGACCGAGGAGCGTTGTTGGTGGATGTGAGGCATCGAAGGACTGCAGTAGACGATGAATAAGCTTGGAACCTTCAGCATTTTCACAAACAGTTACACCTGCTGTAACTCAACAGCACTTTGGGTGAAAAGATTCCACTTTGCCTGCCACCCCTTGTTGCCTTCATCAACTATCTTGTATTTCCCAGCATGTGGACCTTGTTTCACAGACGGAGATGACTGCCTGGAGTAGTTCGATCAATCAGTGCTAACCAAAATATTGAGATTTTTAAAAAATCCCAATTAAAAAAGTCGGATGCTACAGGAAATATATTAGGCCACAAGTCCTGCCCTATTATCATATAATCACAGAATGATACAGCACAGGAGGCTATTCAGCCCATTGAGCTGCTGCTGGCTCTTTGAAAGCTATCCAGTAAGTCCCACTCCCTCTCTGCTTTCCCTGCAAATTTTTCCTATTCGAGTATTTATTAAATTCCCCTTTTGAAAGTTATTATTGAATGTGTTTCCACCATCTTTTCAGGTAGCACATTCTCGATTACAACAACTTGCTGCCTAACAAGAATTCTCCTGATTCTTTTGTTAATTATCTTAATTCTGTGTCCTTCGGTTAATTGACCCCAATGCCACTGGAAATCGTTTTCACCTTATTTAATTCGATCAAAGCCCCTTGTGGACACCTCAATGAAATTTCCCATTAAACTTCTCTGGTCTAAGGAAAACAAACAACTTCTCCAGTCTCTCCACATAACTGAAGTCCCTCATCTCTGGTAACATTCCAGCAAATCTCCTCTGCAACTCTGACATCCTGCCTAAAGTGCAGAGCCCTGTATTGTGGACACAATACTCCAGCTGAGGCATAAGTTAAGATTTTATTTTATCAAGACGCAGCACTTGAGCTCAGACCTTGCCTCAGATGAAAGCCAGGCCGTACAACAGGTTAGGAATTTGGCTCGTCTCTGAAATCCTGGGGACATTGAGAAGTCAACTGAGATCCTCTCGCAGTGAGCAGAGTTTACGAGAGCGCGGCTAAGTTGCTGCTAGGTTATCAGCATATTGCAACGGAGCTCAGCTGCACTCAATCTTCATGAGCACTTGCCAATAGGAATAAATATTGTCGATTTAACTGGCACTTTTATTTCACTTGATATTTCGTGTATTGGGTTGTGTTACATACATGTAGCTTAATGATAGATCCAACTGTGCGATTAATCCATTAACAAATCAATGGAACTTCCCTCCCAATTCATCTTACAGCTCGAAGCAGAAGGAGGCAAGCAGCATTGATCTGTAGCAGGAGATAGATGGAGCAATAATAAGAGAGGCGAGAGGTGCTTTTAGGTCTGAGCTGTTGATGTATAAGCAGTCAGGAGCAACGAATGACCCAACTAAACAAATGATGGAGGCCGGCCAGGGGAACAAATGCATTTTTAAGATGGGTGAAAGGAGAGGGGGGACTTATTAAAAAAAATGAACGAATGAATGAGGCAGGGATGTGACATCGGGGAGAGTGTAACCATTGATTTATGGACCGCACCTGACGTTTAGAAAATTCAATATTAACAGTGACAAACGAGGGGCGAATCTTGGCTGTGGGACGTGCAGCTTTGTGAGGCAGCAAGGGCAAGTGCCAAGGTCAGATGAAGAGGTCTGAAAGCAAGCTATACAAGAGGATAAATCTGCCACCACATTTCACAGCCTCGAACATGTTCAGATCCATTCCGTATAAAGGGAAAAAAAGCAAACGGCCGGAATGAAAGATTTGCATTTCTTAAGCACCTTTCACAATCTCAGGGCATGTCAAAGTGTTTCAGAGTCCATGCAGTACTCTGCGAAGTGCAGGCTCTATTGTCATGGAGAAAATGTCCCAACAAATTTGCTCACAGCAAGCTCCTGCAGACAGCAATGTGCTAACCACCTGATGGTTTTTTTTGTCAGTGGTTCCGGTTGAGTGATAACTATTGACCAGGCCACTGGCGCAGTGCCCATGCTTCTCTTCCAATGTCATGACCTCTGACAGTGCAGCGCTCACTCAGTACTGCCCCTCCGACAGTGCTGCATTCCCTCAGTACTGACCCTCTGACAGTGCAGCACTCCCTCAGTACTGACCCTCTGACAGTGCAGCGCTCCCTCAGTACTGACCCTCTGACAGTGCAGCACTCCCTCAGTACTGACCCTTCGACAGCGCAGCACTCCCTCAGTACTGACCCTCCTGCAGTGCAGCTTTCCCTCAGTACTGACCCTCTGACAGTGCAGTGCTCCCTCGGTACTGACCATCCAACTATGCAGCACTCCCTCAGTACTGACCCTCCAACATTGCTGCACTCCCTCAGTACTGACCCTCTGACAGTGCAGCACTCCCTCAGTACTGACCCTCCAACAGTGCTGCACTCCCTCAGTACTGACCCTCCGACAGTGCAGCACTCCCTCAGTACTGACCCTGCGACAGTGCAGCACTCCCTCAGTACTGACCCTCCAACAGTACAGTGATCCCTTAGTACTGACCCTCTGACAGTGCAGCACCCCCTCAGTACTGACCCTCTGACAGTGCAGTACTCCCCCAGTACTGACCCTCTGACAGCGCAGAGCTCCCTCAGTACTGACCCTTTGACAGTGCAGCACTCCCTCAGTACTGACCCTCTGACAGTGCAGCACTCCCTCAGTACTGACCCTCCAACAGTGCAGAGCTCCCTCAGTTCCAAACCACTGACAGTGCAGCACTACACCAGTACTGACCCTCTGACAGTGCAGAGCTTCCTCAGTACTGACCCTTCGAAAGTGTAGAGCTCCCTCAGTACTGACCCTCTGACAGTGCAGCGCTCCCTCAGTACTGACACTCTGACAGTGCAGCACTCCTTCAGTACTGACCCTCCAACAGTACAGTGATCCCTTAGTACTGACTCTCTGACAGTGCAGCACTCCCTCAGTACTGACACTCCGACAGTGCAGAACTCCCTCAGTACTGACCCTCTGACAGTGCAGCATTCCCTCAGTACTGACCCTCCGACATTGCTGCACTCCCTCAGTACTGACCCTCTGACAGTGCAGCAATCCCTCAGTACTGACTCTCCGACAGTGCAGCACTCCCTCAGTACTGACCCTCCAACAGTACAGTGATCCCTTAGTACTGACCCTCTGACAGTGCAGCACACCCTCAGTAATGACCCTCTGACAGTGCAGCACTCCCCCAGTACTGACCCTCTGACAGCGCAGAGCTCCCTCAGTACTGACCCTCCAACAGTACAGTGATCCCTTAGTACTGACCCTCTGACAGTGCAGCACTCCCTCAGTACTGACGCTCCGACAGTGCAGAGCTCCCTCAGTACTGACCCTTCGGCAGCGCAGCACTCCCTCACTACTGACCCTCTGACAGTGCAAGCACTCCCTCAGTTCCAAACCACTGACAGTGCAGCCTCCCCCCAGTACTGACCCTCTGACAGTGCAGAGCTTCCTCAGTACCGACCCTTCGAAAGTGTAGAGCTCCCTCAGTACTGACCCTCTGACAGTGCAGCACTCCCTCAGTCCTGACCCTCTGACAGTGCAGCACTCCCTCTGTCATGACCCTCCGACAGTGCAGCACTCCCTCAGTACTGACCCTCTGACAGTGCAGCACTCCCTCAGTACTGACCCTCTGACAGTGCAGCACTCCCTCAGTACTGACCCTCTGACAGTGCAGCATTGCCTCAGTACTGACCCTCTGACAGTGCAGCATTCCCTCAGTACTGACCCTCTAACAGTGCAGCACTCCCTCAGTACTGACCCTCTGACAGTGCAGCACTCCCTCAGTACTGACCCTCTGACAGTGCAGCACTCCCTCAGTACTGACCCTCCAACAGTGCAGAGCTCCCTCAGTTCCAAACCACTGACAGTGCAGCACTACACCAGTACTGACCCTCTGACAGTGCAGAGCTTCCTCAGTACTGACCCTTCGAAAGTGTAGAGCTCCCTCAGTACTGACCCTCTGACAGTGCAGCGCTCCCTCAGTACTGACACTCTGACAGTGCAGCACTCCCTCAGTACTGACCCTCCAACAGTACAGTGATCCCTTAGTACTGACTCTCTGACAGTGCAGCACTCCCTCAGTACTGACACTCCGACAGTGCAGAACTCCCTCAGTACTGACCCTCTGACAGTGCAGCATTCCCTCAGTACTGACCCTCCGACATTGCTGCACTCCCTCAGTACTGACCCTCTGACAGTGCAGCAATCCCTCAGTACTGACTCTCCGACAGTGCAGCACTCCCTCAGTACTGACCCTCCAACAGTACAGTGATCCCTTAGTACTGACCCTCTGACAGTGCAGCACACCCTCAGTAATGACCCTCTGACAGTGCAGCACTCCCCCAGTACTGACCCTCTGACAGCGCAGAGCTCCCTCAGTACTGACCCTCCAACAGTACAGTGATCCCTTAGTACTGACCCTCTGACAGTGCAGCACTCCCTCAGTACTGACGCTCCGACAGTGCAGAGCTCCCTCAGTACTGACCCTTCGGCAGCGCAGCACTCCCTCACTACTGACCCTCTGACAGTGCAAGCACTCCCTCAGTTCCAAACCACTGACAGTGCAGCCTCCCCCCAGTACTGACCCTCTGACAGTGCAGAGCTTCCTCAGTACCGACCCTTCGAAAGTGTAGAGCTCCCTCAGTACTGACCCTCTGACAGTGCAGCACTCCCTCAGTCCTGACCCTCTGACAGTGCAGCACTCCCTCTGTCATGACCCTCCGACAGTGCAGCACTCCCTCAGTACTGACCCTCTGACAGTGCAGCGCTCCCTCAGTACTGACCCTCTGACAGTGCAGCACTCCCTCAGTACTGACCCTCTGACAGTGCAGAGCTCCCTCAGTACTGACCCTTCGACAGCGCAGCACTCCCTCAGTACTGACCCTCTGACAGTGCAGCACTCCCTCAATACTGACCCTCTGACAGTGCAGCACTCCCTCAGTACTGACCCTCTGACAGTGCAGAGCTCCCTCAGTACTGACCCTTCGACAGCGCAGCGCTCCCTCAGTACTGACCCTCCGACAGTGGAGAGCTCCCTCATTTCCAAACCACTGACAGTGCAGCACTACCCCAGTACTGACCCTCTGACAGTGCAGAGCTTCCTCAGTACTGACCCTTCGAAAGTGTAGAGCTCCCTCAGTACTGACCCTCTGACAGTGCAGCATTCCCTCAGTACTGACCCTCTGACATTGCTGCACTCCCTCAGTACTGACCCTCTGACAGTGCAGCAATCCCCCAGTACTGACTCTCCGACAGTGCAGCACTCCCTCAGTACTGACCCTCCAACAGTACAGTGATCCATTAGTACTGATCCTCTGACAGTGCAGCACCCCCTCAGTAATGACCCTCTGACAATGCAGCACTGCCTCAATACTGACCCTCTGATAGTGTAGCACTCCCTCAATACTGGCCCTCTGACAGTGCAGTGCTCCCTCAGCACTGACCCTCCTGCAGTGCATCTTTCCCTCAGTACTGACCCTCTGACAGTGCAGTGCTCCCTCGGTACTGACCATCCAACTATGCAGCACTCCCTCAGTACTGACCCTCCAACATTGCTGCACTCCCTCAGTACTGACCCTCTGACAGTGCAGCACTCCCTCAGTACTGACCCTCCAACAGTGCTGCACTCCCTCAGTACTGACCCTCCGACAGTGCAGCACTCCCTCAGTACTGACCCTGCGACAGTGCAGCACTCCCTCAGTACTGACCCTCCAACAGTACAGTGATCCCTTAGTACTGACCCTCTGACAGTGCAGCACCCCCTCAGTACTGACCCTCTGACAGTGCAGTACTCCCCCAGTACTGACCCTCTGACAGCGCAGAGCTCCCTCAGTACTGACCCTTTGACAGTGCAGCACTCCCTCAGTACTGACCCTCTGACAGTGCAGCACTCCCTCAGTACTGACCCTCCAACAGTGCAGAGCTCCCTCAGTTCCAAACCACTGACAGTGCAGCACTACACCAGTACTGACCCTCTGACAGTGCAGAGCTTCCTCAGTACTGACCCTTCGAAAGTGTAGAGCTCCCTCAGTACTGACCCTCTGACAGTGCAGCGCTCCCTCAGTACTGACACTCTGACAGTGCAGCACTCCCTCAGTACTGACCCTCCAACAGTACAGTGATCCCTTAGTACTGACTCTCTGACAGTGCAGCACTCCCTCAGTACTGACACTCCGACAGTGCAGAACTCCCTCAGTACTGACCCTCTGACAGTGCAGCATTCCCTCAGTACTGACCCTCCGACATTGCTGCACTCCCTCAGTACTGACCCTCTGACAGTGCAGCAATCCCTCAGTACTGACTCTCCGACAGTGCAGCACTCCCTCAGTACTGACCCTCCAACAGTACAGTGATCCCTTAGTACTGACCCTCTGACAGTGCAGCACACCCTCAGTAATGACCCTCTGACAGTGCAGCACTCCCCCAGTACTGACCCTCTGACAGCGCAGAGCTCCCTCAGTACTGACCCTCCAACAGTACAGTGATCCCTTAGTACTGACCCTCTGACAGTGCAGCACTCCCTCAGTACTGACGCTCCGACAGTGCAGAGCTCCCTCAGTACTGACCCTTCGGCAGCGCAGCACTCCCTCACTACTGACCCTCTGACAGTGCAAGCACTCCCTCAGTTCCAAACCACTGACAGTGCAGCCTCCCCCCAGTACTGACCCTCTGACAGTGCAGAGCTTCCTCAGTACCGACCCTTCGAAAGTGTAGAGCTCCCTCAGTACTGACCCTCTGACAGTGCAGCACTCCCTCAGTCCTGACCCTCTGACAGTGCAGCACTCCCTCTGTCATGACCCTCCGACAGTGCAGCACTCCCTCAGTACTGACCCTCTGACAGTGCAGCACTCCCTCAGTACTGACCCTCTGACAGTGCAGCACTCCCTCAGTACTGACCCTCTGACAGTGCAGCATTGCCTCAGTACTGACCCTCTGACAGTGCAGCATTCCCTCAGTACTGACTCTCTAACAGTGCAGCACTCCCTCAGTACTGACCCTCTGACAGTGCAGCACTCCCTCAGTACTGACCCTCTGACAGTGCAGCACTCCCTCAGTACCGACCCTCTGACAGTGCAGCATTGCCTCAGTACTGACCCTCTGACAGTGCAGCATTCCCTCAGTACTGGGATTGGAAGTGTCAACTGGGATCATGTGCTTAAATCTGTGGATTGGGGCTCAAATACACACCCTCCAACTCACTTAATGAGCTCAAAGATTCTCGGAACAAAGTATTTTTCAGTATTTTTAATTCGTGAAAAATAGACAGAACGTTCTATTATCTTACATTTGGACCAAATAATGGGAGATAATATGACCAGCTCCCCTGCTCTTGTGCCCCCTGCACCCTGGAGAAAGACATGTATGTTGCTGAGGCTTCATTTACAGTTATATATAGGTATCATTTATCGATGCTTTTTCTTCTACAGCGCTCTGCGAAAGTCAGGCTGCATTCACTATTGTGACTTTCCTTGGGTTTACACCAAACATACACACTGAAACAGGCCCAACAGCCTGTGCTGTTCATGCTCTACACAAGCCTCATCTAACCATTTTCATCTCACTCTATGAGCAGAATCTTCTCTTCCTTTCTCCTTCCACTTGCTATTCACCTCAGCCTCTCCCTGTGGAGAGTGAGTTCCACATTCTCTCCACTCTCTGGGTAAAGAAGTTTCTCCTGAATTCACCATTGGATTTATTAGTGATGGTCTTACATTGATCTCCTCAAGTTGTGGACTCCAACACAAGTGCGAACGTCTTCCACACATCTACCGTATCCAATTCCCTCAGGTTTAAGCGCCTCGTGCAGGTCATCCTTCAGTTTTCTCTTTTCTAGAGAAAAGCCAGCTGGCCTGTTCAATCTTTCTTGATGGTTATAGTCAGGTCTGATGTTATTCTTTTAATGCTACTTATTTCTCTTGAGGCCTCCAGCTGAGAGCTTGGGGTACTGGGTGATCAACCTAGACTTCAAATCCCACCCTGCTAAGTTCAGTACCTGGGCTGTAATTAGTAAAGTGACCCAGTGAGTTCCTTGATCCCACTCAGGGAGGGAAACCCGCCACTCCCTACCTGGTCTGAGCTACATGTAACTCCAGTCTCACACCCTTGACCAGCAGCCCTTACCCTTAGTGACTGGGACCCTCACAACCTTACCTGGTGCAAGGTTCTAAATGTGTCCAATTGGCTAGAGAGGAGGAAATTGAAGTTAAACTTTTGGATGGCCTTTTTTTAGAATTCTGGAAATCTCCACCTTGGGAGCACCTCCAATGCCCAGGCTGCAGCAGTCCAAAAAAGTGGCTCACCACCTTCTCAAGGGACAGATAGGGATGTCCTTAGGGATAGGGATAAGCTTCCGATGTCCTACTGTCTCAACTGTGCAGGATTGACAGAGAGGTGGTCACAGTGAGTGAGAGGGGGAGGAAATCGGCTCTGGATCCATTAGACTCGGTCAGGTAGCTGAGCTATCCGAAGGCCGCAAAACCCATCTCAGTTATCCATTATTGCCATGTTCTGTCTGGTATTCACAGAAGAACTGTCAAAGTAGACACTTTTCTTCCTAGTAAAATGTTAAAGATTATATTCCAGTCTTTAAAATCCATTAACTGATTTCACAAGCCTCGAACATATTAAGAAACGTGTTAAGGAGATTTGATTTTCAGTGCAGTAATTTTGATCTCCAGCCTAAGTAGGTAAAGAATATAAAGGGATTACTGTCTCTTTCAATCCCATTATTCTCCTGATTAAAGACCAGAGTGAGGTTTACAATGGGATTTGGTTATGAAGAGGCCATTAAGGTCCTTGAGGCCTCTGCAAATCCAAGTGCGAATTCCATCCCACAAGACTATGGATGCTGCGGGGGGAAACGGTAACTTTCAGCAGTGAGAGGGACTGTTTTTATTCGTTAAAGGATACTTAGGGAAGGGCCTAAACAAAGATGGAGTTGAGGTACAGATCAGCTGTGATCTAACTGGATTGCAGAGCAGGCTCAAGGGGCTGGAGTTTCAATTTGTTCATGGGATTTTGGCATCGCTGACAGGGCCAGCATGAACAGCCCTCCCTGAGAAGGTGGTGGTGGCCCTGCATCTTGAACTGCTGCAGATAGTTAATGTGCTCCCACAATATCATTAGGTCCGGGATTCAATGATTTTGTTTCTTTTAAGTGCTTTCTTAAAGTTTTCACTTGAAGGCCTTGTTCTCTCCCAAAAGCCTTAAAGTTGATATTTCTGTCAGGGTGACCGACTGTGTTTTAATAGATTGTCCTTTACTTTGACTCTTTGCCCTGCGTTCCTTAAGGGTTGTTTTTTGTCCCTTGTTTCTAGGACAGCCTGTGGGAGTCTGAGCCTCTGCTCTTTTGGTCACCCCTCCACCCCATCCCTCACTCTGATGGTCACCCTCACTCTCATGGTCCACCTCCCTCGCACTTATGGTCACCCCCACTCCCTCGCGCTCATGGTCATCCCACCCTCGTTTTTCTGCTCAACACCCCCCCCCAACCTTATGGTCACCATCACTGCTCCCGTCTTGCTCAAAGTGTCCCTTATTTTATTTCATATGCGTTGGTCACCCTGATTTCTGTCTATGTCTGTGACTGAAACAGGGTGTGTCACTTCCATTGAGCTCAGTGCCTGAGGTCTTACCTGTCTATAAGGACCTGCCACGGGTTTGCACTCCCTCAGGGAGCCTGGCAAATGGGAAGTCCCAGGAAGGAGATTGGGTCAAACCAGGAGGGGCCGATCACAGTGCCTGCAGAGTCAGGAGGGAATTCCTGGATCTTCTGCCTCAAAAGAGAGTGATTTAACTCAGTAACATTCCCATACGTACTTTAAGGCAGCAGCCACACAAATGCTCAACGAGACAGGCCTGAATCCTGCCCCTCTCAAAAGGAACTCAGTCAACCTCCTGAATCTGATCCATCAGAGAAACCGACCAACAGGAGGCGCTATTAAGCCGGCTCCGCCATTCATTTAACTCAATGATCGTCTAACTCAAAGCCACTTCTCCGCACAATCTCCATTTCCCATGATGTCAGAACAGCAGCAGGTCATTCAGCCCCTCGAAAGCCTGTTACACAGGAATAGGTGGAGGTCAATCAGCCCCTCTAAAGCCTGTTACACAGGAACACGTGAAGGTCATTCAGCCCCTCTAAAGCCTGTTACACAGGAATAGGTGGAGGTCAATCAGCCCCTCTAAAGCCTGTTACACAGGAACACGTGAAGGTCATTCAGCCCCTCTAAAGCCTGTTACACAGGAATAGGTGGAGGTGCATCAACCCCTCTAAAGCCTGTTACACAGGAATAGGTGGAGGTGCATCAACCCCTCTAAAGCCTGTTACACAGGAATAGGTGGAGGTGCATCAACCCCTTGAAGCTGTTACAGAGGAACAGGGGGAGGCCATTTCAGCCTCTTTAGCCTGTTAAATAGGAAGAGGAAGAGGCCATTGATCCACTCAAGTCTATTACGCCATACAACTGGATTATGGCTGTTCTGTATCTTAACTCCATCCACCCATCCTTGCTCCATAATTCTCAATATCCTTACCCAACAAAAGTTGAACAATCTCAGTTTTGAAATTTTTAGTTGACTGTCCCCTAGTCTCAACAGCTTCTATTGGAGAGAGAGTTTCAGATTTCCCCTACTCTTCATGTCAACAAGTGTTTCCTGCTATCACCCCCTAAACTGGTTCTGATCTCTCATCCACCAGAGGGATTGAGTTCAGTGCAAGAGCAAATCTGTCTTTAATAAATACATAAGCATATAATTCAGCTGTTTGAAGGTCAAGCTGATAATCAAATGACCAAGGGAGAGGAATGACTGCCATCCTATATCAGTTCTCCCCACAATCACTATATGGCCTGGGGATGAATGGAACAGAGGCTGAATCAGTTATAAAGCTCTAATTTTGTCGGAAGCAAACCAGCAATGCATCATGGGGCAGACGTCACTGAAGGTGACCCCTTTGCAACACGACGACATGATACATAATCCTTAATAAAGTCGCTATCTTGTCTCTTCTGCCTGTCCCGGCCTGTGATTAATGGCGGCCTCACCAGCTCAGTTCGCTGTCCCTTCATTTTGTGCTGTCTAAATGGGAACAGTAATCCGAGTTTATCAGGTGCTGCTGCACTGCAGCCAGTATTGTACAATGCTGAGACCTTCTCAGGCTGGAGAAAGTAGATCAGCAGTAACAGGCCCAACAGTGAACTATGAATACAAACAGACGAATTAGGAGCAGGAGTAGGCCACTCGGCCCCTCAAGCCTGTTCCACCATTCAATAAGATCATGACCGATCTGACTGTAACCTCCCGCCTACCCTGATAGCACTTCACCCGCTTATTTACCAAGAGTCTATTTACCTCTGCCTTGAAATAATTCAAAGACTCTGCTTCTACTGCCTTAAGAGGAAGGGAGCCCCAAAGACTCACTACCCTCTGAGAAGAAAAATTCTTCTCATTTCTTTCTTAAATGGGCGACCCCTTATTTTTAAACAGTGACCCCTACTTCTAGATTCTCCCACAAGAAGAAATATCCTCTCCACATCCACCTCGTCAAGATCCCTCAGGAATTTTTTTCATATTTATTCATGGGATGTGGGCGTCGCTGGCTGGGCCAGCATTTATTGCCCATCCCTAATTGTCCTTGAGAAGGTGGTGGTGAGCTGCCTTCTTGAACCGCTGCAGTCCATGTGGTGTAGGTACACCCACAGTGCTGTTAGGGAGGGAGTTCCAGGATTTTGACCCAGCGACAGTGAAGGAACGGTGATATATTTCCAAGTCAGGATGGTGAGTGGCTTGGAGGGGAAATTTCAGGTGGTGGTGTTCCCATTTGTCTGCTGCCTTTACATGTTTCAATCAAGTCACCTCTTACTCTTTTAAACTCCAGTGGATACAAGCCTAGCCTGTCCAATCTTTCCTCATAAGACAACCATCCCATTCCTGGTATTCGTTTAGTGAACCTTCTCTGAAATGCTTCCAAAGCATTTACATCCTTCCTTAAATAAGGTGACCAATACTGTACACAGTACTTCAAATGTGATCTCACCAATGCCCTGTATAACTGAAGCATAACTCCCTACTTTGATATTCAATTCCCCTCGCAATAAACGATAACATTCTATTAGCGTTCCTAATTACTTGCTATACCTGCATATTAGCTTTTTGTGATTCATGCACTAGGACACCCAGATCCCTCAGCATCTCAGAGCTCTGCAATCTCTCACCACTTAGATAATGTTTCTTTTTTGTTCTTCCTGCCAAAATGGATAATTTCACATTTTCCCACACTATACTCCATTTGCCAGATCTTTGCCCACTCACTAACCTAGCTACATCCCTTTGTAGCTTCCTTATGTCCTCCTCACAACTTACTTTCCTATCTATCTTTGCATCATCATCAAATTTAGCAACCATACCTTCCGCCCCTTCATCCAAATAATTTATATTGTTACGGACAGGAGGCTGCTTAATTTAGAAGAGCCCTGATTTCTCCACTCACGACCCGTCCATAAACAGAAAGGTGATTTTGGTTTTTGACTTCCCCCTTTCTAAGTGGTGGTGTATTTTCCCCAACTCTTCGGTTTTAGGGTAATCCAATCGTCTATTAATAATTCCCACAGCAAACTTGAGGTAAGTTTATAGGGTAAAATAAGAGGGTTAGTTTATTTTACACACACACAAAACGTGGGAAGGGGTTTTGCACCATTGGCCCCTTTTCATATTCATACAGTAAAAGAGGGATAAGGGAAAGAAAGGGGTTCAGGGCAAAGACCACATTAAAAATAAGAATTATGGTTTCACGTGAGTCCAGAGTCCAGAATCAAAGTCCAATGAGGAATTCTTTCGCAGAGGTCAGCAGGCTGAAGACCAGTGGTGTAAGATTCGCTTTTCCAATGGTGTTTATGTCCCAAGATGAAGTTTGAATCAGTTCTGTAGGTGTTAGTACAAAATCTTCCGTGCAGAATCAGATTAGATCGGGGCCAGTTGTCCAACCTGGCCAGAGCTGCTTCTGTGTGGCCTGCCAGTCGGATGTTAAGCAGCAAACTGAAGATAAAACACAAAAGCTGTATAATGAAAGCAATTCAAACAGCTCAAGTCTTGGTCATGTGACAGGGTAGTCTTGGATCGAGCTGTTCAGATAACAAGGCCCCCTTGTTAAAGCCCATTGCGTTTTGAGCAGGTCATTGTAGAACCATTAGCACAATGTTAGAGATGCAGAGTCACAAATAGCTCTACCTTTATCCACAGTTGGCTGGTACAGACGTCTCATCTGCTATCCAGCGAAGCCAAAACAAAGGGATATTTATACAATGCAAGGAGTATTACATTCTAGGGGTTTGATGTATCAGCCTTTGTCCATTTTCAAACTGCTCAGGAACTTCCAGTACTACAATCATGTGGTCCGCAGTGGCCATTTTATCAGTCCAGCCATTTGTCCATTTGAAAAAAACAGAATTTAAACAAGAGGAAATGGAAGAGACACAAATTTCTTTCAGATTTTTTCTTCTTCTTAGTGCTGTCTCGATGGGGAAATTATAAATTGTAAAGAGTTGGTGCCCCAGGACTGATCCCTGTGACACACTACTCATTATATCCTGCCAGCCAGAAAAAGGTCCATTTGTGGCTACGCTCTGTTTCCTGTTAGCTAGCCAATCTTCTATCCATGCCAATATGTTACCCCTTTACACCATTAGCTTTTATTTTCCACTATAACCTTTGATGTGGCACCTTATGAAACGCCTTCTGGAAATCTAAGTACAGTACATCCACCAGTTCCCCTTTATCCACAGCACATGTGGCTCCTTCAAAGAACTCCAATAAATTGGTTAAACATGATTTCCCTTTCACAAAACCATGTTGACGCTGCCTGACGGCCTTGAATTTTTCCAAGTGCTTTGCTATGCACCTTTAATAATAACTTCTAACATTTTCCTGATGACAGATATTAAGCTAACTGGCCCATAGTTTCCTGCTTTCTGTCTCCCTCCCTTTTTGAATAAAGGAGTCACGTTTCCTATTTTCCAAACTAATAGCACCTTCCACGAATCCAGGAGACTTTGGAAAATTAAAACCAATGCATCAACCATTTCACTAGCCACTTCTTTTAAGACCCTAGGATTAAGCCCATAAGGACTCGGAGATTTGTCATCCCGCAGCTCCAACAACTTTCTTGGTAGTACTTCCCTGGTGATTGTGATTTCCCTGAGTTCCTCCCTCCCTTCCAATTTCTGATTTTCCGGTATTTCTGGGATGTTAATTGTATCCTCAACAGTGAAGACCAATGTAAAATACCTGTTCAATTCACCTGCCCTTTCCTTATTTTCCATTATTAACTCCCCATACTCACTTTCTATAGGGCCAATGCTCCAGTGAGCTTTGGTCACTCCTTTCTTTTTTAAATATCCATAAAAACTCTTAGTATCTATCTTTATATTTCTAGCTAGCTTTCTCTCCTGCTCTATTTTTTTCCCCTCCTTATTAAGTTTTTTTGTCATTATTTGCTGTTCTTTATACTCTGTCCAATCTTCTGACCTGCCACCCTGTGTAATTATATGCTTTTTCTTTAAGTTTGATACTGTCTTTACCTTTTTTAGTTAACCACGGATGGTGGGTTCTCCCCTTGCAATTTTTCTTTCTTGTTGTAATGTATCTATTCTGGGTATTCTGAAATATCCCTTTAAATGTCTGCCACTGCATATCTGTTGACCTATAGCCTTAACCTCATTTGCAAGTTCGCTTTAGCAAGCTCTGCTTTCGTTCCCACATAACTGCCCTCAATTAAGTTTAAAATATTAGTCTTGGTCGCACTCTTCTCTCCCTCAAACTGAATGTAAAATTCAATCATACTATGATGGCTGCTACCCAGTGGTGCATTCACTTTGAGGTTATCAATTAATCCCTTTCTCATTGCACAATACCAGGCAGACCAGACAGCACCGAGGATGGCCTGTTTTTATGCTCCCTGAAAAACAATTAATTCAATCTTCTGAAAAACCATTTTGAACTAGTTAGCAAATGAAATAGCTGCTGCTGCTCTGAGAGAACATGTATAGCATTGTTTTAAGATGGAATAAAACTTAACTGCTAACATAATTTTTACTTAATTTCTAAATTAAAGCAAAAGATTGAAATGAACCCTTTAAATTCTCCGACTCACCAGCTCACAATGCAGACTACAGCAGCACTCTGATCAGCATGAGGACATGGTAGTGTCATCGCACTGGACTAGTAAACCAAAGGTACAGGCTCATGCTATGAAGACATGGGGTCAAATCCCACCATGGGAGCTGGTGGAGTTTAAATCTGATGAATAAATCTGGAATATAAAGCTAGTCTCAATAACGGTGACAATGACGCTATCATTAATTGCTGTAAAAACCCATCTGGTTCACTAAAGTCCTTTAAGGAAGGAAATCTGCCATCCTTACTTGGTCTGGCCTCCATGTGACTCCATACCCATAGCAATGTGGTTCACTCTCAACTGCCTTCTGAAATGGTCAAGCAAGCCTTGTGCTTTAAAGGCAAATTAGGGTTAAGCAACAAATGCTCGCCTTGCCAGCTACATCTCATGAGGAAAGAATAAAGTAACAGGTCCAATTGCGATATGTGGATCAGCAACTGGTTTTGATGAATCTTTATAGGACAGGTTGGCCATCCCAACTTGCACTGAGGTCCTCACGCGATTGTGGCAGGTAGAAATGCTGAGCGATCTGGCAATCCCCTAATGAGAGTGCTAGATCTTAAATGAACCTGAAAGAATGTTTTTAAAATGTGCCAGTTAAAGGATGCTAAAGAGTATCTTTTCCCACCAGCAATGACTTCCATTTATATAGGGTCTTTAACATGGTAAAACATCCCAAGGTGCTTTCACTTGAGTGAGTGCTGTCAGACAAAATGTGACACCAAGTCATGTAAAGGGATAATAGATCAGATGACCAAAAGTCAGTCACAGAGGTAGATGTTAAGGAGCATTTTAAAGGAGGAGAGAGAGCGAGAGAGAGAGAGAGAGGTGGAGAGATGGTGATCAGTTTCAGGAAAGAACTCCAGAACTTAGGGCCTCAGTAACTGAAGACACAGCCACCAATGTTGCAGCGATGAATATCGGGGGATACAACACGACAGAACTGGAGGGATGCATATATCTCCGAGGATTCTAGGGCTGGAGGAGGTAGGAAGGGAGAGGCCATGAAGAAATTTGAACACAAGGAAGATAATTTTACAATTGAGGCTATGCCAAACTTGGAGGCAGATGTTACAAATGAGTCTATAGCCATAAGCAAATACAGGGTTTCCCTGAAACATGCTACCAGCAGAGGTTGGCTTTGTGGAAAGTTGGTGGTTTTCAAGCTCCTGGACACAAGTATCTGGCAGATGACAGGTGTTAGCTATTTATTCTATACCCAAGGAGCCCTGCTCCTCCTCTTCCAACCATGAGGTGGATCTTTTTATGTCCTGATCACAGACAATTTGCACACAGCAAGATCCCACAACTCAAAATGAGGTAATGACCAGATCGTTGTTTTGGTGATGTTGGTTATTTTCTAGAACTCCAAGGAGAACTCCAAAATTAAAAAGCAAAATGTTGAGGCTTCTGGGATTCTGAAATAAAAAACTGAAAATGCTGGTAATATGCCACATCTGTGAAGAAAGAAATGAAGTTCACTTTTGAGGTCTGTGATCTTATCAGAACTCCTCAAATTGGGCCTGCTGAGTGCTTTCCAGCATTTTCTGTTCCAAAATATCAAAAAGCTGGGAACTACGAAAAAGACGATAGACTCACATTTCTATCTTGCCTTTCACAACCTCAGGATGTCCCAAAGAGCTTCACAACTAAGTACTTTATGGAGTGTAGTCACTGTTGTCATGTGGGAAATGCAGCAGTGAATTTGCTTACAGCAAATTCCCACAAGCAGCAGTGTGATCGTGACCAGATAGTCTGCATTGGCAATGTTGGTTGAGGGAGAAACATTCTCCTAGACCCTGGTAGAAGTCCCCTGAACTTCTTCCAGTGGGGACTGTGAGATCTTATACATCCACAGGAGGGAGCAGTCAGGCCTTCAATTTGAAGTCTCATCCAAAAGATGGCATCGCTGACAGTACAGCACTCTGTCAGTACTTCACTGGGACTGTCTGTCTGGATTATGGAAAAGGAGGTTAAGTGTGGGGCAGTGATCGTTGGACGTTGTACAGAACTAGGCGAAGGGAGAATTGAGAGTTTTCCAAGTTGGCAGTGGACTTGGGATTCTTAACTTGACAGCTCTGGTGAGGTCAATGAAATTTTGGCAGCTTGGCAGACAGTGCTTGGCCCCGGGGTGAAGCCAGCCTCTCACCTCTTCCCCCCAACAGGAGATGGAAGATTTGAGCTGGTTGTTGGGAGTCACTGAGGAAACGGCCTGGATTTCACAGAGGAGGAATATGATTTTTCTGTCACAAACGGAATTGTTTGGGCTGGAAGATGGAGCTCGTGAGGCAGACACGGGTTCCCGCCAAAGCCCATGACCCCGCCGTGACCCCGGAGCGCGGACTCGGCGTTGAGGGAAAACCCTCCGAATTTCCTCCTCCTCCTCCCTCAACCTGTGATATCCTCTCCAATGTCAATCCCAAGCTGAACTGAAGCCGCCAGACAGAGACTAACTGTCACCTCGCGGGGGGAGGGGGGGGTTAAAGGTCGGTTGCTATGGGAAACGGGCCTGCTCATTAAGGCTTCACAGAGAGCGCGATCCCTCTTTTCTCCAAACATTGATCTCCATCAGAAAACAGTCATGGCATGAAGGGAAAAAAATAATGAGGAAAGCAGTTTGGCAAGACAGAAAGAAAATACTGCACACTTTGAGCTTTGTAATGGAATTGGTATCAGCTCAGCAGAGTTGAATGTGGAGCAGTAATGAAGCTGCTCTGTGGAGATGATGAACTGCCCTGAGATCCTCCTCCTGCTGCTTCTGTCTCTCAAAGATATCACCTTCCCTGCAGTACTTCCTCCATTCGCACTTGTGGAAGGTCACAGGCCTGCACTCTGATTTCTGCCAGGCAGTGCTGGCCAATGAAGATAATTGGCTGAACACCAATGGCCTTGCACCAAGCGTCCGGGCTCCGACTGAAACCAGTAATAGAGTCGAAGCTGCTCCTTCTCATTGTGTGCCTCTGCAAGGTTGTGTTAAATAAGGCGGCTTGAATTGATGTGTGGAGCCTGAATGAACAGCAAAGGGTAAGCAGAAATGCAAAGAGTTTGGAGCATTCGGTTAATGAGCGAGTGTGCCCACATCCTTGATGGATGTTTTGCCCGCTCAACTATATTTATGACCTTTTTATGTCATATGACTCCTTCATAAATCACACCGCTGGTCTAATTAAATGTTGCCTCCTCGTGACTTCTCTATTTGAAATCTGGGGAAACTAATCCAATCAGCAAGAAACACAGAGCAACACAGCCATCAATTAGTGTATTTTAGTCACTACTTGTCTCAGTTCAATCTGTGTATTGAGATGCCAGACAATCAATCCCTTTGTCTGAACTGTATTTTTTGTAGATCAGACATAATTTAGAAAAAAATGTTTCGACAGTATGGGACATTTCACATTATCAATGGCTTGGGTCAGTCTGCGATCAACTGGTTGGAAAATGATCTTTTCCATCTGGTCACAAGCTGAGCTTAAAGAAAGAAAGACATATTTCTACCGCACCTTTCAAAACCTTAACATATCACAGGCACTTTGAAGTGTAGCCATTGTTGTGATGTAGGAAGCACAGCAACCAATTTGTGCAAAGCAAGATCCCACAATCAGGATTGTTGATAATGACCCGATAATTTATTTTTAGTGATGTTGCTTGAGGGATAAATATTGGTCGGGAAACCAGGGAGCACTCCCCTGCTCTTCTACAAAATAGTGCCATGAGATCTTCTAAATCCATCTGACAAGCCTCAGTTTCATTTGAAAGATGGCACCTTTCAGAGTGCAGTGCACACTCTTTGGAATTGCCAGTTATATTCTGTGCTTAAGTCTCTGAAGTGGGAATTTAAACCCACAAGCTTCTGGCTTAGAGTTGGGAGTGCTACCTGCCCAGCCACGTTCTGGCACCTAATTACTTTCATTTGTAATAGGGTCTCTGTGACCAATGACTTTCCCCTTTTAAATGATCCCCAGAATTATCAAGCACATTGTGCCAACCGAATGAAGAGAGCCCACCGAAGAACGAGCTGGGATGTTAGGGGCACCTCCAAAGTTTTTTTTTCATCCACGGGATGTGGGCGTCCCTGGCTAGGCCAGCATTTATTGCCCATCCCTAATTGTCCTTGAGAAGGTGGTGGTGAGCTGCCTTCTTGAGCCGCTGCAGTCCATCTGGTGTAGGTGCACCCACAGTGCTGTTAGGGAGGGAGTTCCAGGATTTTGACCCCGCGACAGTGAAGGAATTGGCGGTATATTTCCAAGTCAAGATGGTCTATGGTTTGGAGGGGAACTTCCAGGTGGTGGTGTTTCCATGTGTCTGTTGCCCTTGTCCTTCTAGATGGTATTGGTTGTGGGTTTGGAAGGTGCTGTCTGAGGAGCCTTGGTGAATTCCTGCAGTGCATGTTGTAGATGGTACACACTGCTGCTTCTGTGCGTCGGTGGTGGGGCGAGTGAATGTTTGTGGATGGGTGCCAATTCCAGGAAGATGTAGGCAGGGGGAAAAACCCCTGCCTCCAATTGTGCAACCCTCCAATCGATGGCCTTCTCTCCAGTCCCATCAACACCTGTTCATCCAGTTCCATAACTCTCCCTCTGTAACTCATCCCTCTGAACCCCGCCCCCATTTGAAGCCCATTCCTTTACTCCTGTAACTCTCCCAGCGATGTCTAAACTGCAGTATCGTAACACTTCATCAAAGCCCCTCTGCCTTGTCTCATAACTCCCAACAAAGCTCATTCCCCTCATCCCCTAACTCTCCAAACAAAGCCCAGCCCTCCCACCCCACCCTATCGAGGTTACGATTTGCAAGGAGATCTCGCCAGACCTACACCCTGAGATACGGGGCCTATATTTCGCATGTGTCCAGCTGGCACCATTTTCCAGAGCTGTTGTTCATGTCTGACAACTTTGTCGGTTTGGTGGGGATCAAGGATCTCTTCCAAAACTTTGCTGCTTATCTCCTAACCATCACTAAGTCTCTGTTCACCCCACACTTCTGTGCCGACTGACTTGCGCTGACTCCTGGTTCTCAAATGCCTCAAAATTAAAAATTTTCATCCATGTTCTCAGATCCCTCTATGCCCCCCCAATGTCTGTAATCTCCATTAGCCCCACAAAGTCCTGACAACTCTGACCACCTCCAATTCTGATCGCATGTCCATTGCTGATTTAATCATTCTGTGCCTTCTGCTGCCTGGGCCCTAAGCACTGAAATTTCCTCCCTAAAGCTCCTGCCTCTCTCTACCCCCATCTCCCCTTTTTAATAATATCCATAAAATCTACGTCTTTGCCCAAGGGTTTGGTCACCTGCCCTTAATGTCTTTTCCTTTGGCCCAGTGTTTGTTGCTGTGAAGCACCTTTGAATGTTTTTCTACGTTAAAGGTGCTGTATAAATGCAAGCTCTCTCTTCTCTTCAGCATCCAGTGTTCAGATGGTATGAATGCTGCAGAGACGAGGCCTGTGTCAAATCGAAAGGGAGGAGAATTGCCACCTCCTGTTCTTTAGCCTCAAGCTCACTAAGTTGATGAGTGTTTATTCTTTGTGTATCCACTCAACCGTAGGATCACTGGGTACCAGTGACAGATAGCTGTGATGGTGTAACTAGGGCCTTCTGCATATTGCGAAACTGCAATTGTTACACTTCATTGTGACTGCAGAGCTGATTGAAAGTCACCACCTCGGGCTGTAATATAACTAGTTATATACCAAACAACAGCATGCGAATCAGTTCCCATCTATCTTCCTCCGTGTGGCTCCAATCTCTCTGCATTTCGTAGGGGACAGGAGAGGGCCATTCTGCCCCTCGAACCTGTTCCGCCATTCATTTAGATTCATTGACTTCCAACCTTCAAGAACCCTTAACCCCCTGTCCAACAAAAATCTATCCATCTCAGTTTTGAAACTTGTAATTGCCTCCCTCCCACAATCAACAGATTTGGAGGAGAGAGTTCCAGATTTTCGCTTGCTTTTCCCTGGAGAAATCCTTCCGGGCGTCACCCCTTAACGTCCTCACATTAATTTTAATGTTACATCCGCTTGTTCTAGACTCTACACTGGAGGAAATAGTTTCTCTCTATCTCCTCCTCTACTCTTTTAACTTAGTTTTAAACGCCTTTATTAGGTCACCCCTTAATCTTCTATCTTCAAGGGAATACAAGTCTAATTTGTATTAATGCTTTTCGGTTGGCTGAAGTTGTTTGAAATGTAGATATATGTCTGTCTTGGTGGGGGATAGGGAGCAATGCTGAAACACCCTCTTCTCTGAGCCCCTGCCCCATCTCCTTCCATGACGAGAGGCTAATGGCCAATTCGCTTCACTGCCTTCCGCCATCTACCCTCCACCCTCCCACTCCATCCACTCACCCAGTTGCTCTGCTTTTCTGCCAGCTCGCCATTGCATGCCCCCTGTCCTCCTTATGTCATAGTCATAGTCGTAGACGTCTACAGCACAGAAAAAGGCCCTTCGGTCCATCAAGTCTGCACTGGTCAAGTACCTAACAAGTACCTAACTATTCTAATCCCATTTTCCAGCACTAGGCCCATAGCCTTGTATGCCATGGGCATCGCAAGTGCACATCCAAATACTTCTTAAACGCTATGAGGGTTTCTGCCTCTACCACCCTTTCAGGTAGTGAGTTCCAGATTCCCACCACCCTCTGGGTGAAAAGATTCTTCCTCACATCCCCTCTAAACCTCCTGCTCCTTACCTTAAATCTATGCCCCCTAGTTATCGATCCCTCCACCAAGGGGAAAAGTTCCTTCCTGTCTATCTATGCTCCTCAAAATTTTACACACCTCGATTATGTGCCCCCCTCAATCTCCTCTGCTACAGGGAAAATAACCTCAGTCTATCCAATCTCTCCTCATAACTAAAACTCTCCAGCCTAGGCAACATCCTGGTAAATCTCCTCTGCACTCTCTCCAGTGCAATCACATCCTTCCTATAATGCGGATTCCAGAACTGCACACAATGCCAGCAGTCCAGACTGTGGGAGACACAACACACACCCACCTTGACTTTGGGAGTCAAGGAAAGGGTAGAGAAGTGGAGGGGGAGGGCAGTGGTACAAATTGGCCAACAGCCCACTGTCACAGAAGGAAATGAGGTGCAGCCACAAATAAATAAGCTGAGTTTGGTATTCTGCCTGCCTTGGAAATGGTTTCTCCTCTCCTTCCCCATTTCTCAATGTCCCATCTCCTCCTGCTCTCCATGTGAGTGGTCCAAACTGTGAGAGACTCGATGCGCATCTACTTAGATTGAGGGGTGGAAGGGAGAAGGCTGGGCCTTTTGGGTTGGTTGAAACGGGAGAGGATCACAGGATCTATCTGCTATTTTCCCCTCGGAAGTGCCAAAGATGGACAGGGCCCATTGTCTCTGTATGCTCACCATAAGATCATAAGACGTAGGAGCAGAAGTAGGCCATTCGGCCCATCGAGTCTGCTCCACCATTCAATGAGATCATGGCTGATCTGATAATCCTCAACCCCACTTTCCTGCCTTTTTCCCATAACCCTCAATTCCCTTACTGATTAAAAATCTGTCTGTCTATCTCAGCCTTGAATATACTTAATGACCCAGTCTCTAGAGCCCTCCGGTAAAGAACTCCACAGATTCACTACCCTCTGAGAGAAGAAATCCCTCCTCAGCTCTGTTTTAAATGGGCGACCCTTTACTCTGAGATTATGCCCTCTGGTCCTAGACTCTCCCACAAGGGGAACCAACCTCTCAGCATCTACCCTGTCAAGCCCCCTAAGAATCTTATATGTTTTAATAAGGTCGCCTCTCATTCTTCTAAACTTCAATGAGTACAGGCCCAACCTACTCAACCTCTCCTCATAAGAAAATCCCTCCATACCCGGGATCAACCTAGTGAACCTTCTCTGGGCTGCCTCCAATGCCAGTATATCTTTCCTTAGATAAGGGGACCAAAACTGTTCACAGTATTCTAGGTGTGGTCTAACTAGTGCCTTGTATAGTTTTAGCAAGACTTCCCTATTTTTATACTCCATTCCCTTTGAAATAAAGGCCAACATTCCATTTGCCTTCCCTATTATCTTGAACTTGTATGTTAGCTTTTTGGGATTCAGGCACAAGGACTCCCAAATCCCTCTGTGTTGCAGCTTTCTGCAGTCTTTCTTCATTTAAATAATATTCAGCTCCTCTACTCTTCCTGCCAAAGTGCATAACCTCACATTTTCCCACATTATATTCCATCTGCCAAGTTTTTGCCCACTCACTTAACCCTGTCTATATCCCTGTGTAGACTCTTTGTGCCATCCTCACCACTTGCCTTCCTACCTATTTTTGTTTCATCTGCAAACTTGGTGATAGTACATTCACTTCCCTCATCTAATTCATTAATATATATTGTAAATAACTATGGCTCCAGCACTGATCCCTGTGGCACTCCATTAATTACAGGTTGCCATCCTGAAAATGCCCCCCTTACGCCAACTCTCTGTCTTCTATTAGTTAGCCACTCCTCTATCTATGCTAATATACTACCCCCAACACCATGAGCTCTTATCTTATTGAGTAGCCTTACATGTGGTACCTTATCAAATGCCTTTTGGAAATGCAAATATATTACATCTACTGGTTCCCTTTTATCTATCCTGCTAGTTACCTCCTCAAAGAATTCCAATAAATTTGCCAGGCATGATTTCCCCTTCATGAAGCCATGCTGACTCTGCTTGGTTATATTATGTATTTCGAAATGCTCTGCTATTACATCCTTTATAATAGACTCTAACATTTTCCCAATGACAGATGTTAAGCTAACTGGCCGATAGTTTGTTACCTGTTTGTTGTTTCCCTTTTTGAATAAGGGCGTCACGTTGGCAGTTTTCCAATCCTTTGGGTCTTTTCCAGAATCTAAGAACCTCGCCATCAGTCGTTATTCAAGCAATGTGATCGCTAGTCAGCTGTGGCTCATGGAGAGCATTCTCACCTGAGTCAGAGCATCTTGAGTTCAAGTCTCACTCTTTTTTTATTATTCATTCATGGGATGTGGGTTTCGCTGGCTAGGCCAGCATTTATTACCCATCCCTAGTTGCCCTTGAGAAGGTGGTGGTGAGCTTCCGTCTTGAACTGCTGCAGTTCTTGGGTACACCCACAGTGTAGGGAGTTCCAGGATTTTAACCCAGCGACAGTGAAGGAACGGCGATATGTTTCCAAGTCAGGATGGTGAGTAACTTGGAGGGGAACTTCCAGGTGGTCGTGTTATCATGTGTCTGCTGCCCTTGTCCTTCTAGATGGTAGGGGTCGTGGGTTTGGAAGGTGCTGTTGAAGGAGCCTTGGTGAGTTCCTGCGGTGCATCTTGTAGATGGTATACACTGCTGCCACTGTGCGTCGGTGAAGGGAGTGAGTGTTTTTGGATGTGGTGCCACTCCAGAAACTGCGTGCCAAAATCTAGGCTAACACTCAAGTGCAGTCATGAAGGAATGCTACACTGTCGGAGGTGCTGCCTTTTGGGTGAGCCGAGGCTCTGTCTGCCCTCGCAGATGTATTTAAAATATTCCGTGGCAAAATTTCAAGGAAGAGCCAGGAGAGTTTTTCCTGATGTCCTGGCCAAGACTAGGGCATCAAACAATATCACAGAAAAATTACAGACGATCTGCTGAATATCACACTGCTGCTTTGTGTGCACAGATTGGCTGCTGTGTTTCCAACATTACAATACTGAATACACTTCCCAAGCATTTAATTGGTCTTTATTCATTCATGAGAATGAATCTCTGGCTAGAACAGCATTTTCATTGCCCATCCCTAATTGCCCTTGAGAAGCTGCCTTCTTGAACCGCTGCAGTCCGTGTGGTGTAGGTACACCCACCGTGCAGTTAGGGAGGGAGTTCCAGGATTTTGACCCCGTGACAGTGGAGGAATGGTGATATATTTCCAAGTCAGGATGGTGAGTGGCTTGGAGCAGAACTTGTAGGTGGTGGTGTCCCCATGTGTCTGCTTCCCTTGTCATTCTAGATGGTAGTGGTTGTGGGTTTGGAAGGTGCTGTCTAAGGAGCCTTGGTGAGTTCCTGCAGTGCATCTTGTAGATGGTACCCACTGCTGCCACTGTGCGTCGGTGGTGGAGGGAGTGGATGTTTGTGGATGGGGTGCCAATCAAGTGGGCTGCTTTGTCCTGGATGGTGTCGAGCTTCTTGAGTGTTATTGGAGCTGCACTCATCCAGGCAAGTGGGGAGTATTCCATCACATTCCTGACTTGTGCCTTGTAGATGGTGGACAGGTTTTGGGGAGTCAGGAGGTGAGTTACTCACTGCAGGATTCATAGCCTCTGACCTGCTCTTGTAGCCACAGTATTTGTATGGCTAGTCCAGTTCAGTTTCTGGTCAATGGCAACTCCCAGGATATTAATAGTGGGGGATTCAGTGATGGTAATGCCATTGAATGACAGTGGTTGTGAAAGGTGATACATAAATGCAGATTCTTATTTTCTCACTGCAGGGAAACACAAGCTGAACTAAGTAGGAGTTTGTGAGGGAGTTATCTTCAGCATGACATCAATGCTTTTAAGTGGGAGCGAGATAAATATTTAAGGGAGAAAGGAACAGAAGGTTGTACTGATAGGGTGAATTAAGTAGTGTGGGAGAAACCTGCTAAAAAACACTAGCACAATCTAGGTTGGCTGAGTGCCCTGTTTCTGTGCTGTAAAATGTTATGATCCCTGTAGAGAGTGATAACTGTTAAAAGAAATACAAACTTCCAGATACTAGCTGAAAGAATGAAATGGAAAGATTTCAGGTTTTAAAACTTTTCCTGCAACAAATGGCTAAAAGCACTAGTGACTAAACAGTATTTTCTTTTTGTAAGTAACTTATACTTTAAACTAGAGCAGGAAATGTTCCCCTTTTTATACTTATACATTGAACTTGCCCCAGAATTACAGCGCTAGCAAGCAGTCCACAGTTGCTCCCAGTTCCAATAGGTTCCATTATACCTGGTTTGAACAAAGAACAAAGAAAAGTACAGCACAGGAACAGGCCCTTCGGCCCTCCAAGCCTGCGCCGATCATATTGCCCGTCAACTAAAACACTTTGCACTTCCGGGGTCCGTATCCCTCTATTCCCATCCTATTCATGTATTTGTCAAGCTGCCTCTTAAACACCACTATCGTACCTGCTTCCACCACCTCCTCTGGGAGTGAATTCCAGACACTCACTACCCTCTGCGTAAAAAACTTGCCCCGCACATCTCCTCTAAAGTTTTCTCCTCTCACTTTAAATCTATGTCCCCTAGTAATTGACTCTTCCACCCTGGGAAAAAGCTTCTGACTATCTACTCTGTCCATGCCACTCATAATTTTGTAAACTTCTATCAAGTTGCCCCTCAATCTCCATCGCTCTAGTGAGAACCTCTCCTCTCCAACCTCTCCTCATAGCTAATAACCTCCAGACCAGGCAGTATCCTGGTAAACCTCCTCTGCACCCTCTCCAACGCCTCCATATCCTTCTAGTAATGTGGTGACCAGAATTGCACGCAATATTCCAAGTGTGGCCTAACCAAGGTTCTATACAGCTGCAGCATGACTTCCCAGCTTTTATACTCAATACCCCTGCCGATGAAGGCGAGCATGCCATATGCCTTCCTGACTACCTTATCCACCTGTGTTGCCACTTTCAGTGACCTGTGGACCTGTACACCCAGATCCCTCTGCCCGTCGATGCACTTAAGGGTTCTGCCATTTACTGTATAATTCCTGCCTGTATTAGACCTTCCAAAATGCATTACCTCGCATTTGTCCGGATTAATCTCCATCTGCCATTTCTCCGCCCAAGTCTCCAACCGATCTATATCCCATTGTATCCTTTGACAATCCTCTTCACTATCTGCAACTCCTCCAACCTTAGTGTCGTCTGCAAACTTACTAATTAGCCCAGTTACATTTTCCTCCAAATCATTTACATATACTACAAACAGCAAAGGTCCCAGCACTGATCCTTGCGGAACTCCACTAGTCACAGCTCTCCATTCAGAAAAGCACCCTTCCACTGCTACCCTCTGTCTTCTATGACCAAGCCAATTCTGTATCCATCCTGCCAGCTCACTTCTGACCCTGTGCGACTTTACCTTCTGTACCAGTCTGCCATGAGGGACCTTGTCAAAGGCCTTACTGAAATCCATGTATATGACATCCACTGCCCTTCCATCGTCGATCATCTTTGTCACTTCCTCAAAAAACCCGATCAAGTTAGTGAGACACGACCTCCCCTTCACAAAAGCATGCTGCCTCTCACTAATACACCCATTTGCTTCCAAATGGTAGTAAATCCTGTCACAAAGAATCTTCTCCAATAATTTCCCTACAACTGATGTAAGGCTCACCGGCCTGTAATTTCCTAGATTATCCCTGCTACCCTTCTTAAACAATGGAACAACATTGGCCATTCTCCAGTCCTCTGGGACCTCACCCGTAGCCAGTGAGGATATAAAGATTTCTGTCAAGGCCCCAGCAATCTCCTTCCTTGCCTCCCTCAGTACTCTGGGGTAGAACCCATCTGGCCCTGGGGACTTATCCACCTTAATATTCTTCAAGACACCTAACACCTCTTTTTTGATCTCAACATGATCCAGGCTATCTACACACTCTTCCCTAGACAAATCGACCGCTAAGTCCTTCTCTTTGGTGAATACTGATGAGAAGTATTCATTTAGTGTATCTCTCCCATTTCCTCTGGCTCCACACACAGATTCCCACCTCTGTCCCTGAGTGGGCCTACCCTTTCCCTGGCTACCCTCTTGCTTTTTACGTATGTATAAAAGGCCTTGGGATTTTCCTTAATCCTGGTTGCCAGTGACTTTTCATGACCCCTTTTAGCCCTCCTGACTCCTTAATTAAGTTTCTTCCTACTTTCTTTATATTCTCCACGGGCTTCATCTGTTCCCAGCCTTCTAACCCTTACGAATGCTTCCCTTTTCTTTTTGACTAATCTCACAATATCCTTCGTTATCCAAGGTTCCTGAAACTTGCCATGCTTATCCTTCATCCTAGCAGGAACATGCCAGTCCTAAATTCTTATCAACTGACGTTTGAAAGCCCTCCACATGTCAGTTGTTGATTTGCCCTCAAACATCCGCCTCCAGTCTAGATTCCTCAGTTCCTGCCTAATATTGTTATAATTAGCCTTCCCCCAATTAAGCACCTTAACCCGAGGACTCCTGTTATCCTTATCCACCAGTACCTTGAGACTTACTGAATTATGGTCACTTTTCCCGAAATGCTCCCCTACTGAAACTCCGACCACCTGGCCGGGTTCATTCCCTAATACCAGGTCCAGTATTGCCCCTTTCCTAGTTGGACTATCTACATATTGTCTCAGGAAGCCCTCCTGGATGCACCTTACAAATTCTGCACCATCCAAACCCCTAGCACTAAGTGATTCCCAGTCAATATAGGGAAAGTTAAAATCACCCACCACAACAATCCTATTGCTTTCACATCTTTCCAAAATATGCCTACATAACTGTTCCTCAATCTCCCGCCAGCAATTGGGAGGCCTATAGTAAACCCCAAACATTGTGACTGCACCCTTCCTATTCCGGAGCTCTACCCATATTACCTCGCTGCATGAGCCCACCGAGGTGTCCTCCTGTCACACAGCTGTGATATTCCCCTTAACCAGCAGTGCAACTCCCCCACCTCTTCTACATCCCTCTCTATCCTGCCTGAAACATCTAAATCCTGGAACGTTTATCTGCCAATCCTGTCCATCCTTCAACCAAGTCTCTGTAATAGCAATAACATCATAGTCCCAAGTACTAATCCAAGCTCTAAGCTCATCTGCCTTGCCTGTTATACTTCTCGCATTGAAACAAATGCATTTCAGACCCCCAGTCCCACTGTGTTCAGTAATTTCTCCCTGCCTGCCCTTCCTCTTAGTCCTACTGGCCATATTCACTGGTTCCCAGTCATTTATTTCCCCTGCTGACCTATTGCTCTGGTTCCCACCCCCCCGCCATACTAGTTTAAACCCTCCTGAGTGACACTAGTAAACCTCGCAGCCAGGATATTGGTGCCCCTCCAGTTTAGATGCAACCCGTCCTTCTTGTACAGGTCCCACCTGCCCCGGAAGAGATCCCAATGATCCAGATATCGGAAACCCTCCCTCCTACACCATCTGTTCTGCCACGTGTTCAGCTGCACTATCTTCCTATTTCTAGCCTCACTGGCACGTGGCACAGGGAGTAATCCTGAGATTACAGCCCTAGAGGTCATGTTTTTTAACTTTCTGCCTAACTCCCTGAACTCCCGCTGCAGGACCTCTTCCTGCCTATGTCGTTAGTACCAATGTGTACCATGACCTCTGGCTGTTCTCCCTCCCCCTTCAGAACGTCCCATACCCGATCAGAGAAATCCTGGACCCTGGCACCAGGGAGGCAACATACCATCCTGGTGTCTCTTTCACGACCACAGAAGCGCCTATCTGAGCCCCTGACTATAGAGTTCCCTATGACAATTGCTCTTCTGTGCTTTGACCCCCCCCCCTGCTGAACAACAGAGACAGCTGTGGTGCCACTGCTCTGGCTACTGCTGTTTTCCCCGATAGGCCATCCCCCCCCAACAGTATCCAAAACGGTATACCAGTTAGAGAGGGGGACAACCGCAGGGGATTTCTGCACTGACTGCCTGCCCCTTCTAGCAGTCACCCATCTATCTCTCTGTACCTTGGGTGTGACCACGTCTCCAAAACTCCTGTCAATGACGCTTCCCGGCACCTGAATGCTCCTAAGTGCAACCAACTGCTGCTCCAACCGATCCATGTGGTCTGTGAGGAGCTGCAATTGGGTACACTTCCTGCAGATGTAGTTGTCTGGGACACTTGAAGCATCACAGATTTCCAAATCCCACAGGTGAAGCACTTCACCCCAGCAACTGCCATTTCTAGAACTATTTAATAAATTAATTTAAATCTAATAACTGCTTCTTGACTCTTTATTAACTATACTTCCCTAGGGCTAGATTTCTGCTATAAATGCTAAATTCTAAGAACAGTAATCCCCTGATTCTGGTCTAGATACCCTCTACTTACGAATTAAGTGATTAATTTATTTGGTTTAATTAGTTTAACAATGTTTTAGTTTCAAATTCAGTGTAGATTCTCTACCAGCCAATCAGGTCACAGATTTACCGTGACGCCACTTTTAATTTTTTTTTAAGACCCGAGGTCCACCGTCCGACTCTGCTCCCTGGAATTAGGATGCGAAACCCTGAGGTAAGGTTTTTATATTCACCACTCTGGAACTCCGCCCTCCGACTCTGCTCCCTGGAACTAGGCCGCGAATCCCCGAGGTCAGGTTTTTATACTCACCGCTCTGGAACTCCGCCCTCCGACTCTGCTCCCTGGAACTAGGCCGCGAATCCCCGAGGTAAGATTTATATACTCACCTCTCTGGAACTCCGCCCTCCGACTCTGCTCCCTGGAACTAGTTTGCCAAGTAGTAACTTTGAGTGACTGACTCTAGGTGCTTTACTCGGTCTTGGGCGAGGTCCTTAAATCCACCACCAGCAGTAAAGTCTATTCCAATGATTCTTATTCTCCTGGGTGAATCTTCTGGACTCCTCAGATGGCTGCAGGATGTGTCTCTTTGACCAGAGACCTCCCTTCTGCATCCGGTTGTGGTCGTTTGCAAAATCCAGCAGCCTCTTCTCTCTGCTGACCACAAAGTAGTGCTGTCCGTCTGTGATATTCATGATTCTGTTGGGAAGTCTGTAACCTGCTCTGTCCTTTTCGCGAGGGCGATGTGAAACATAGTAACCCTGTTTCTGGGTAGAAATGCAGATGAGCTATTCTTGACCCAAAGCCCATTCATCTTAGAAGTAAATGGACAAGTTACAGCATTACTGTTTATAACCCGGTACTTACAACACCTTTCTGGGACTTTGGGAGACTCAAACTCTACTCAATGCAAACTCAGAGAGTGCAGCCATTGTCTCCAAGCATAAATACCTTCCTCTCCGTAAAACAATTCAAGCCCTCCTTTGATCTCTGACAGTCATATCATCCAGGCTTTCGGACAGGCAGACTATAGAATAGGTCACATGACCCCCTACATGTCCCCTAAATTTAAAGCCCTCGTCCCAAAATATAATAATCTTACAAACCTGATAATTGTAACAAAAAATCAATGAAATGTTAATAGCTGTTCTGCAAGTGAGGCAGCAAATAGATTGAGGAAAGCATGCTTATGACGGGGATTATTGGTCAGTTACTTTTAGACTGTTTATGTGGGTCTAATGAAATCTTCTAAAGCATTCGAACACATAAGACATACACATAAGACATAGAATTGCTGTGGCGGGACATGATACATGACTTGAGCAGCCTTGACCACTGTGCAACAGATAAAACATGTGTGTAGCTGAAGAGATTGGAACAAGTGGATTTTTAAAATGTGTGCAGGGTAATGGAACAGCTGATTCAGTGGTGGATTGTTTGAACATATCTCAGTTTGGCCTCACTAGCTGCTAGATTCCCCACATTGAACACCGTGTTATGATACGGCAGGTGGTATCTGCCAGGCTGCCAAATCCACAAGGGAAACTTGGCCAAGCTATCACAACGATTTTGTAATTTGTATATATTACGAGAAGGCTTGTGCGCTGAAGTCAGAAGTAATGAGTCCACTACCACCTTTGGAGATTTTAAAGATTAAATTAAAATCTTTATTGACAAAAGAAGAACAAACTTAAACACACACACAAGATTACAGTTACACAGTTATAACAGTTCCCAAAATTTCTACTTAACCAGACTCCCAACTACTTTAAGGTAACAGTCCAAATAGATTCCAAATTTATAAAGTCATCCAGCAGTGTTACCACAAGCACCCACTGGACAATGGACTTCGAAAGGCTTTGGTTACTGGAACAGCAAACACCTGCAGGGTGGCAAGAGGCTTTTTCCCCAATCTGTTTCACACAGTCACCTTTCAAGATCTCACACGGCCACACCTCACACCACCTTCCATCCTTCTTTAAATATATTTTATCCCTTTTGATTTGTAAATCCCATTGTTTCTACTTGTCTTTAGGAGTTACTTTTCCCAGAATATAACAATCTTTCATGTTATCATTTTGACCAGCACTTTTGGGAAAAATCAATGTAATAACATTGCCTTATTTATCTTATCCTGATATAAGAAGAAAGGTGGCCAGCAAGAAAGAGCGACTCCGTCAAACATCAGATGAGAGGCACCCTCTACATGGTCATACACCTACACCCAGCTGCCTAAAGTCAAGGCAGAGCTTCATGAACAGTGTTGTTGCATTACAATCAACCCCATCTGAAGCCTGCATCGCCTTGTGGAAAGACCGGCTCACCAGTCTTGAACAACCCACAGCGATGGAAATTCTACCAGATGAAAGCCTTCCCCCAGGAGCTAATTGCAACTGGGCAACCTGGAAGTGCCTTAACAGACTTAGGACTGGTGTGAGTCGTTCAAAGGTGTCACTAAGTAAATGGGGATATACAACCAGCCCGACAACTTGTGAATGTGGAACTGAGCCACAGACTATGCAACATCTCCTGCGATGTCTATCGTTGGAGGAACCCTGCACTGTTGCAGATCTTGCCGAATTCAACAACAAGGCGCAAAAATGTGTCCAGTTCTGGCTGGGCCATGTATAGACTGTCCGTGGACAGGATAAGAATAATTTATCTTGCCAGTTGTAAACATTTCCCATGTCCTTTTGAAAATCAAACACTTCTCAACTTACTTAAAAATGCAAATTTCATTCACATTGTCTCTGCTGAGACTCCACTCTATCATACTCATCTCCATTTCAAACACTTGTTCTAAACCTCACTCCTTTGATATTTTAAACCTTGCAGTCTAATCATCTCTAGTTTAATTAAATTAGCCACGCACATGCGCGCGCGCACACACACACACACACACATACACACACATAAGCCTGCTTTAAAATATCCCACAATAATATTAGGAAAAATGTGATAGTTTCTTGACAACAGTGACTTCTAGTTGTTTGGTAGTACAGAAAAAAAGAAACATGTCTAAGCTTTCCGTCTTGCACTCATCAGGACACTTCGTAAGAATACCAATATAAGGGGAAAACAACAATTTATACTGCATGTCAAGAGAGTGCTGATTGGTTGACAAGTGGCGTTGCCATGGAGAATCCACCAGTGATGGTGACTGGCAGTTGACTACCAAAGTGTGAAATATAACACACACATTGCGCCTGTTTCAGCTAAACAAAATAAGTGACCGCCATTTGCTGACTCATTCCTAGGGCAATGGCTTGACCAATCAGGGTCAAGCTGCCTGATTTAAATTTCAAGAAATGCTTGGCAGTTAACTTTCAGTTGCCATCACTGGTGCATTCTCCATGACACCGTCACTTGCCAACCAATCAGCACTCCCTTCGTGCACAGTATAAATTGTTGTTTCCCCCATATATTGGTATTCTTGTGAAGTGTCTTGATGAGTGCAAGATGAAAAGCTTACACATGTCTCTTTTTTCAGCAATACAGTAACTTCTCTGAAGAAGAGAGAGAGGGACAATGGAAGAAGAAGATAGATCTACACTGACAAATGTCTCATTCAGTTGTGACTTTCATGTCAGCCATTGCTCAGTGGGTAGCGCTGTCGTCTCTGAGTCAAAGGCCGTGGGATATGAGTCTCCCTTCAGAGATTTGAGCATAGAATCCAGGCTAACACACCCAATGCAGCACTGATGGAGGTGGCATCTTTTAAATGAAGCATTGAACCGGGGCCCTGTCTGCACTCTTGGGCGGCTGCAAAAGATCTCTAGGCACTGTTGTGAAAAATAGAATTGGAGTGCTCCTTGGTGCACTGGAGGATAGCTAGCCCTCAACTAACACCTCTCAAATATATTATCTAGTTATTATTGTTTGTGGAAACTTGCTGTGTGCAAAGTGCCCACTGCGTTTCCTACATTGCAACAGTGTCTACACTTCAAAATCACTTCATTGGATGTGAAGCACATTGGGATATCTTGAGGCCGTGAGAGACACTTTATGAAGCAAATGTTTTCTTTCCTTCACTCCAATGAGAGGATTGATCAGGATTTGAGGTGCAGGTTTATCTAAGGGTCTGTGTGACCCAAGCCTACTCATAAACATTGTGTTGGTAGCGCTCAATCAAACAGGAACAAAGGAAATCTTTGTGGAAGTGCCAACCCCTTCTGGGACCAATTGTAGCATTTAAAATATACATCATGACTTGTTCAGTGATTGGCTTTCAAACACTTGAGGAAATGCGCTGCAGATGTTCTCTAAGCAGCTGTGAATTGCTCACAAAGCTCCTGTCCTTTTAGCTCTAATCTACAACCAATGATTGGTCCTAAAGCCAGAAGTGGAAGGATAGTGGAGGTCAAGACTCCAGGTGCCCTCAATGAAACACGAAAACATTTCCTCCTGATGGTGTCATGTAGGAGCATAAGGAACAGAAGGAGGACTGTTAGCCCCTCGAGTCAATTACTTATGAACAGGGGGAGGTCATTCAGCCCCTTGAATCTGTTATATAGGAGAGGCAGATGGTAGTGACACAGTGGTATTGTCACTGGACAAGTAATCCAGAGACCCACAGTAATGCCCTGGGGACTGGGGTTTGAATCCCACCATAGCAGATGGTGGAATTTGAATTCAATCAATTTTTTAAAAATCTGAAATTAAAAGTTGAAGTTAAATGATGACCTGAAACCATTGTTGATTGTCGTAAAAACCCATCTGGTTCACAAATGCCCTTTAGAGAAGGAAATCTGCCGTCCATATCTGGTCTGGCTTAGATGTGACTCTGAACTGCTCTCTGGAATGGCCTTAATGATTACCACATTACCACCACCCACCCCCACCCCCTCAGCTGATGAATCAATACTCCAGCTGAACACCACTTGGAGGAAGCACTGAGGATGACAAGAGTGCAGAATATATTCTGAGTGGGGGACTTCAATGTCCATCACTAAGAATGGCTTGCTTACGCCACTATTGACCGAGCTGGCCGAGTTCTCAAGGACATAGCTGACATCTGGGTCTGCAGCAGGTGGTGAGGGAACCAACAAGAGGAAAAAACATACTTGACCTCATCCTCACCAACCCGCCTGCTGCAGATGCATCTGTCCATTACCATGTTGGTAGGAGTGACCACCACACAATCATTGTGGAGACAAAGTCCCACCTTCACATTGAGGATACCCTCCATTCTTCATTGGCACTGCCACTGTGCTAAATGGGATAGATTTTGAACAGATCTAGCAACTCAAGACTGGGCATCCATGAGGCTCTGTGGGCTGTCAGCAGCAGCAGAATTGTACCCAACCACAATCTGTAACCTCATGGCCCGGTATATCCCCACTGCACCATTACCATCAAGCCAGGGGATCACGGAAGAGTACAGGAGGGCATGCCAAGAGCAGCACTAGGCATATCTAAAAATGAGGTGTCAACCTGGTGAAGCTACAACACAGGACTACTTGCATGCCAAACAGTGTAAACAGCATGCGATAGACAGAGCTAAGTGATCCCACAACCAACGGATCGGATCTAAGCTCTGCAGTCCTGCCACATCCAGTCATGAATAGTGGTGGACGACTAAACAACTCACTGGAGGAGGAGGAACCACAAATATCCCCATCGTCAATGATGGGAGAGCTCAGAGCATCAGTACAAAAGATAAGGCTGAAGCATTTTCAAGAATCTTCAGCCAGAGGTGCCAAGTGGATGATCCATCTCAGCCTCCTCCGAAGATCCCCAGCATCACAGATACTAGTCTTCAGCCAATTCGATTCTCTCCATGTGCTAACAGGAAATGGCTAAAGTCACTGGATACTGCGAAGGCTATGGATCCTGACAACATTCCGGCAATAGTACTGAAGACCTGTGCTCCAGAACTTGCCATGCCCCTTGTCAAGCTGTTCCAGTACAGCTACAACACTGGCATCTACCTGGCTATGTGGAAAATTGCCCAGGTATGTCCTGTACACAAAAAGCTGGTCAAATCCAACCTGGCCAATTACTGCCCCATCAGTCTACTCCCCATCATCAGCAAAGTGATGGAACTTGTCATCGATAGTGCTATCAAGTGGCACTTGCTTAGCAATAACCTGCTCACAGATGCTCATTTTGGGTTCCGCCAGGGTCACTCAGCTCCTGACCTCATTACAGACTTGGTCCAAACATGGACAAAAGAGCTGAACTCAAGAGGCGAGGTGAGAGTGACTGCCCTTGACATCAAGGCAGCATTTGACTGAGTGTGGCATCAAGGAGCCCTAGCAAAACTGGAGTCAATGGGAATTGGGGAAAACTCTCCGCTGGTTGGAGTCACACCTAGCACAAAGGAAGATGGTTGTGGTTGTTGGAGGTCAGTCCTCTCAGTTCCAGGACATCCCTTTAGGAATTCCTCAGGGTAGTGTCCCAGGTCCAACCATTTTCAGCTGCTTCATCAATAACCTTCCTTCCATCGTAATGTCAGAAGTTTGGATGTTCGCTGATGATTGCACAATGTTCAGCACCATTCACAACTCCTCACATACTGAAGCAGTCCATGTCCAAATGCAGCAAGACCTGGACAATATTTGGGCTTGGGCTGATAAGTGGCAAGTACCATTTGCACCACACAAGTGCCAGGCAATGACCATCTCCAGCAAGAAGGAATCTAACCATTGCCCCTTGACATTACCATCACTGAATCTCCACTATCAACACCCTGAGGGTTACCATTGAACAGAAACTGAACTGGACTAGCCATATAAATACTGTGGCTACAAGAGCAGGTCAGAGGCTAGGAATTCTGCGATGAGTAACTCACCTCCTGACTCCCCAAGACCTGTCCACCATCTACAAGGCACAAGGCAGGAGTTTGATGGAATAGTCTCCACTTGCCTGGATGAGTGCAGCTCCAATAACACTCAAGAAGCTTGACACCATCCAGGACAAAGCAGCCCGCTTGATTGGCACCTCTTCCACAAACATTCACTCCCTCCACCACCGACGCACAGTAGCAGCAGTGTGTACCATCTACAGGATGTACTGCCGCAACTCACCAAGCCTCCTTTGACAGCACCTTCCAAACCCACGACCATTACCATCTAGAAGGACAAGGGCAGCAGATAGTTGGGAACACCACCGCCTGGAAGGTCCCCCCCAAGCCACACACCATCCTGACTTGGAAATATATCGCTGTTCCTTCACTGTTGCTGGGTCACAATCCTGGAATCCCTGACAGCACTGTGGGTGTACCTACACCACATGGCCTGCAGCAGTTCAAGAAGGCAGCTCACCACCACCTTCTCAAGGGCAATTAGGGATGGGCAATAAATGCTGGTCTCACCAGCGCCGTCCACATCCAGTAAATAAATAAATAAGTAAATTAGGACGTTGTCATTCAGCTTCTCGAGCCTATTCTGTTATTCAGTTAGATGATGGTTAATCTGTACCTGAACCCCTTTACTTGCCTTTCATCCATATTCCTTAATACCTTTACGTCCAAAAAACTATCAATTTCAGTTTTAGAATATTCAATTAACTCCCAACCTCAACTCCTTCTTTGGGGTGAGTCTTCTAGATTTCCACTACCCTCTAAGTGAAGAAGTGCTCACCATTCACACCCCTGAATGGCTTCACCTTAACTTCAGAGCAAATAGCTCTCTGAACCTACTCTACGCCATCAAATCAGCTCTTTAACATTTTTGAAGACCTCAAATCTTCTCTACTCAGGTGAACCTTATCGTTGCCGGTCTTGGGATCTTGCTGTATGCAATTTGCCTGAAGCATTGTCCTGACAACTCTTCAAAATGGATTCACAACCTGTGGAATTCTTACTGTTTCTATGGGATATGATGATTCTTGATCTCAATGCAGTTCTCTCTTGACGTTCCTTAAAGCACACAGCGCGATTTAACATCTGTGGGATTAAAAACCTAGATGGTTTGTTGCTTACTCCTTTGGACATTATTTGATGGCACAGTCACACCTGGAGCTGTACCTTTCTGTCACACGGTTCACCCTCACCAATCTCCGTTTCTTCAGCACCACCGAATGCAATTCACTCCATTCTGACTTTGCCGAGCAATGCCAGGGGAGATCGATAAGTGTTTCAGCAATTATAAGGGGCAGCGTTGATAAAATTGGGCCTCTTTAAATGATCTCCAGAAGGTTAGGATTCATCACTCCACAATTCTGAGAGCAGAAGAAAATTAAAGTCTGCAGTCATGACTCAATAAACTCATTCCCCCCACCGCAGGGGTTTTGGCTCTCATCGGTCTCAGTCAGGTAAGCTCTGTGTTTCTAGATGTGCTGATCAGTTGTGTTTCATGGGTCATTTTTCTTTTGAAAGATGTAATTTTAGGCTGAGGCAGCAACATATGAAGCTCTGTAATCTCATCGAACCCCGGTGACTGCAATTTTGTCAAAATGTTTAACGACCAGTATCAATTAGAGTAATGAATTCAATTACATTTCTGCTATTCCTGTATATTTGAATGTCAACGATGAGAAATGGCCATCAAAGACTAGCTCTCCAGCACCCCAACATCCCATCAAAACCCATCCCTCTATTCCCCCAACATCCCATCAAAACCCATCCCTCTATTCGCCCAATATCCCATCAAAACCCATCCCTCTATTCTCCCAACATCCCATCAAAACCCATCCTTCTATTCGCCCAACATCCCATCAAAACCCATCCCTCTATTCGCCCAACATCCCATCAAAACCCATCCCTCTATTCCCCTAACTTCCCATCAAAACCCATCCCTCTATTTCCCTAACATCCCATCAAAACCCATCCCTCTATTCGCCCAACGTCCCATCAAAACCCATTCCTCTATTCCCCTAACGTTCCATCAAAACCCATCCCTCTATTCGCCCAACGTCCCATCAAAACCCATCCCTCTATTCCCCTAACTTCCCATCAAAACCCATCCCTCTATTTCCCTAACATCCCATCAAAACCTATCCCTCTATTCGCCCAACATCCCATCAAAACCCATTCCTCTATTCCCCTAACGTTCCATCAAAACTCATCCCTCTATTTGCCCAACATCCCATCAAAACCCATCCCTCTATTCCCCTAACGTCCCATCAAAACCCATCCCTCTATTCCTCTAACATCCCATGAAAACCCATACCTCTATTCCCCTAATGTCCCATCAAAACCTATCCCTCTATTTGCCCAACATCCCATCAAAACCCATCCCTCTATTCCCCTAATGTCCCATCAAAACCTATCCCACTATTTGCCCAACATCCCATCAAAACCCATCCCTCCATTCCTCTAACGTCCCATCAAAACCCATCCCTCTATTCGCCCAACAGCCCATCAAAACCTATCCCTCTATTCGCCCAACAGCCCATCAAAACCCATCCCTCTACCCCCTAACGTCCCATCAAAACCCATCCCTCTATTCGCCCAAAGTCCCATCAAAACCTATCCCTCTATTCGCCCAACATCCCATCAAAACCCATCCCTCTACCCCCTAACGTCCCATCAAAACTATCCCTCTATCCCCTAACGTTCCATCAAAACCCATCCCTCTATCCCCTAACGCTCCATCAAAACCCATCCCTCTATTCGCCCAAAGTCCCATCAAAACCCATCCCTCTATTCCCCTAACATCCCAAAAACCCATTCCAGGATTCCCCTAACGTCCCAGCAAAACCGACCCCTCTATTCGCCCAAGGTCCCATCAAAACCCATCCCTCCATCCCCTAAAATCTGATCAAAACCCATCCCTCTATTCGCCTAACGTTCCCGCCAAAACCATCCCTCTATTCCCCTAACGCTCATGTCAAAACCATCCCTCTATTCCCCTAACGTTTCCATCAAAACCATCTCTCTAATCCCCTAACACTCATGTCAAAACCATCTCTCTATTCCCCTAACATTCTGATCAAAGACCACCCTTCTATCCCCTAACGCTCCTATCAAAACATATTCCTTGATTCCCCTAACATCCCATCAAAACCCATCCCTCTATTCACCCAACTTCCCATCAAATCCCATCCCTCTATTCACCCAATATCCCATCAAAAACCATCCCTCAATTCATCCAACATCCCATCAGAACCCATCCCTCTATCACCTAACATCCCATCAAAACCCATCCCTCTATTCCCCTAAAATCCCATAAAAACCCATTCCAGGATTCCCCTAACGTCCCATCAAAACCAAACCCTCTATTCCCTTAACATCCCATCAAAATCCATCCCTCTATTCCCTGACAACCCATCAAAACCTATCCCTCTTTTTGTCCAACAACCCATCAAAGCCTATCCCTCTATTCGCCCAACGTCCCATCCCCTAACATTCCATCAAAGCCCATCGCTCTATCCCCTAATGTTCCATCCAATCTCACACCTCAATCGCCTAGCATCCCATCAAAACCATCCCTCTATTCCCCTAACGCTCCTGTCAAAACCATCCCTCTATTCCCCTAACACTCCAATCAAAGACCACCCTTCTATCCCCTAACGTTCCTTTCAAAGCATATTCCTTGATTCCCTTAGCGTCCCATCAAAACCCATCCCCCTTTTCCCCTAACGCTCCCATCAAAACCCATCCCTTTATTCCACTAATGTCCCATTAAATCCCAACCCTCTATTCCCCTAGCGTCCCATCTAAACCCATCCCTTTATTCCCTTAATATCCCACCAAAGCCTATCCTTCTATTCCCCTAACTCTGCCATGGAAGCCCATTCCTCAAGTACCATAACTCCCACCAAACCCATCCCCCTGGTACCCTATACTCTATGCTGCATTTTGAATGACCCTGGTGTTTCCCTCTCAAGCCAGCACTTTGTGAAAGAAGTCAAAACTGTTTAGTACAGTTAAGAACTCCTGTTTCAGAGCCAGTTTAAGTGCAATATTAAGTCTCCATTTCTAAAAATGCATCTGATCAGACAGGCATCACCACAAGAGTCTGGGTCCTGCCTATCTCATCAGCTGCTTTTCAGGCGGTCTCTTCAGACTGCCTGTCACTGGAGCCTGGCGGTTTTGAGACATGGGGGCACCATTTTGAATCTGTGTTCAGGCCAGCTCTGATTAATTTGGGTCAAACCAAGCCAAACTCTGAGGGTGCTCTTACCTGTTCTGGGTGCACTCGCTGCACAATAGAAGACTTCAGTTTTAAAGGCAGCGAGGAAAGTGGCAGCTGAGCCTCCAGGAGCACAGGGAAAATTAAAACTAAAGTCAGATTGCCTTTAAGAAGAATCAGGTTCTCCACCCCACCCCGACACCGCCACATTACTGAAATGACTTTCATCAAAGTCATAAATTTGACGATGATGAAGAGAAACTATTCCTCCTTGCCCTTCTCGACCTATTAGCAGACTTTAACATGATTGATCACATCATCTTCCTCCAATGCCTCTCCACTCTCGCCCAGCTGAGTGGGACTGAACTCATCTGATTTCATTCTGATCTTCCCAGTTGTAAACAGAGAATCTCCTGCAGTGGCTTCTCTTCGTTAGCTCTGGTGTCCCCCAGGGATCTATTTCTCAACTACATGTCTGTAAACCTCCTCCAATTCTGGCCTCTTGCACATCCCCTATTTCCATCAGCCCACCGTTGGTTGCTGTGCTCTCAGTGGTGAAGGTCCTAAGTTCTGGAAGTCCCCCCCCCACTAAACCCCTCCAACTGTCTATCTTTGTGAGTGCATGGCAAAATTTTGAAGGTGACACATTCAGGGAAAGGAAATAAGGAGAAAAAAATAAAAAAGGATTTTTGAAAAAAAATGCTTCAACCAGGATAGAGTTGTAATTCTTGTCCCGAAACATTTATTTTTCTTTAAACCTATGCAGAACTGCAGGTTCTGGGGAATGCGGGGCGGTGGGGGTTTTGGCTTATTAACATTCAGGCCACATTCCCACCCCAGCATTATCATGAATCAACGGAATAAATGGGGCCTTTCAGAACACAGTAATAAGAATTTGATAAATCATCAGACGAAAATTAACCGGATGTCAAAACAATCTCGGGGAAGTGTGATAGATTAGGGGTGATTGCAGCAATTAATCTCACAGTGCAGGCTTGACACAGAGGCAGAGACGGATGAGTTTGCAGCCGAGCAAGGTCAGAGTGTCGAGAGAGAGGAAGGAGTGGGGTGGACGGGATGATTGCCGGCGGGTGGTGGAGGTGGAAGTAAATCTGAGTTGGCAAAAAAAAAACCCTAGCAATGAGAGAGTGCCACAGGAGACTGTGGAATACATTTACAGGGAAACAAAGGCCGACAGGTCCCAGCTGCTCAGGATGATGAGAGCAGCATTTCCTTGCAGCTCCAATACATATAATGTAGGTCAAGCTTGGGAGTTGAGACGTAAATGGTAACTCTAGCAGGGGAAGCAATGTATGACATTCATGCGCAATTTTACAACAGGATTCTGTACCTCGCAGTGGAAATAAATTAATTTCTTCATCCAGACGATTTTTTTCCATCTTTCTTGGATGATTTTGCACCAAGTGAGTCAGCAGGATTATTCTAACCAAGCAGATTTCTGCTTCAGAACGAAGTAGGGTTGCCAACTCTGGCTGGCTGCATTCCTGGTGCTTTTATCACATAACTTCTCACCTCAGACATCCACCCGGACAAACAGCCTTGCCCTCACCCTGAACCCATCTTCAATATTTTTCTCAATAGTAAGCAAAGGTATTTAATGGAAAATAATTAATGCCCCCAATGATTTTTGTTACTCACAGTAGTGCCCTGAAGATTAAACTTCAATTCCAAGACATTCCAGAGCAATCCTGGAGAGTTAGCAACTCGAGAAAGGGAACAATGGAAGCTGGCAATCGAAATAAAAGGGGAGCTTCTGCTCATTTTCTCAAGGCTCAGTTAGGCTCCAAACTATAAATGTGGGACACAATATATACCTTGCAGGCTCGAATACACTTTTGTCACCTTTGATTTGGAATATTTTGAAGAGGGAGTGGGTGCTTAGCTTCGTGTTGTTACTTTTCGTGCTGGCAATTAGTGAGAACGTCCCTCAACATCGCATTTGTACAGCCTTTAATGTAGCAAAATGTTTCAAGGTGCTTCACAGGGGCAGAATCAGGCACCATGTGAAACCAGTTGCATCAAGGGATATTAGAACAGGTGATTAAAAGCCTTGTCAAACAGACAGGTTTTAAGGAGGAGAGAGAGAGAGAGAGGTGGAAAGATAACCTCAGGACATCCCAAGATGCTTTACAATCAATGAGGTGCTTTTTGAAGTGTATTCACTGCTATAATGTTGGAACTTGGCTGCCAATTTGTGCACAGCAAATTCCCATAAAACAGCAAGGAGACAATGACCAGATAATCCATCTTAGTGATGCTCGTTGCTGCTTGCGGGATCTTGCTTTGCTTAAATTGGTTGCCACGCTTCCACCATTCAAACAGCGACTGCACTTTAACAGGTACTTCGTTGGCTGTAAAGCTCTTTGGGACATCCAAACACACTGGAAAAATGCATGTTCTTTTCTTTTCAAAATAAACCAACAAACTCATGTGATGAATCGTTAGCGCTGACTTAAACGTCGACTCAAGACCGAAAATAACCTGAAAAGGTTAAAGTGAGACCCTGGAGTTGAGAGTTTAAAGGGCACTGCTCAGAAATCCATGAGGTGCAGAAGGACCCTGGGCAGTACTAATTCTGAGGAACAGAGAGCAGTGAGAGGAGTTAGACTTGTACTTTCTTATTCCTGGTCAAGTGCAAGAAATTAGTGTGAACATCACTGCAAAACTGTGAATTTTTCCTTCCTGCTGTGTTGCTTCAGGATTTCAATCTTCAAAGGTGACGCTTACTGTGGAACCTGTCATTAATCAAACTGCCTGGTGAGAGCTAATGCTTTCTGAAGTGTGGGGGAAGTGTGTGTGCGTATATGTGTGTGTGTGTGTGTGTGTGTGGAAATTTGCAACCCTCTGACCATGCAGAGAATCTCACAAGCCCCACAGATGCTGCAAGATAGTGCTGACTGTCCATTGCTCAAGGAGATTTACTGTTTTGTTTTGTGCCCACTTCTCCAACCTCCTTTGGCTGCTTTTTGATATCTTAGCTACCCTCCCCAGGCAAGGAGAGAGGGCTTGCATCGTATTTCAGGTCTGTTGCATGTTATATGTTCAGTAGGCCTCACAAAGAGGTTCTGAGTCTTGTCTAGTTGAACATGAAGTGTTTATAACAGATAACTTTGTACAGATATGCAGGGTATCGCCCAAGCTACGAGCTAACTCCATGCTTGCTTCAACACAGGTCTCTGTCCAGTCCACAGCTGACTCTAGTCTCAGGTGATCTGTCTCTTTACATCACACTGTGGGTGGTACTGTTTCCCAGTCCCATATTAATCCTTGCTATACCAGATACCCTGATATCAACCCTCCCCTCAAGTCATTATCCAACGTTCCAATCATGCTACCCCTTCTTTCCCTCCCCACACTCAAGTCTCTGACTTTTTTAATTTCAGTCAGTCTCGAGGCTTGACAATTCTTCCAAATCTTGTTCTGGACACATTTGGAGGAGTGGTCGGCTCTGTTGATTTGGGAAATCTTTGTTGATTCGGAGTTTCAGTTGTAGTTTGTGTTTCTGGCACTTGATTGTCTTCTGATATGCTTTTTCTGCTCCTTCGAGTTGAACTTCTCTTTGTCAAACTCCCCGCTGTTCTGCTTGGGGACCACCGGCTTGTCCCGTTCTTTCGGAGAGTGTCTTCACTCCGTTCATTCGTGGTATGAGCCAGTGCGTATGGTCCAGCGTGATCTTCATGGAAGTTGAAGATGTTTCTCCCTGTCGTATGGATGTTCCTCATCAGTGGGCTCACCTTGCAGTTTGGCTTTTACCACAACAATGTGTTACATAGAAACATAGAAACTAGGAGCAGGAGTAGGCCATTCAGCCCTTCGAGTCTGCTCCGCCATTCATTATGATCATGGCTGATTATCCAACTCAACAGCCTGCTCCCGCTTTCTCCCCATACCCTTTGATCCCGTTCGCCCCAAGACTTACATCTAACTCCTTCTTGAAAACATACAATGTTTTGGCCTCAACTACTTTCTGTGGTAGCAAATTCCAAAGGCTCACCAATCTCTGGGTGAAGACATTTCTCCTCATCTCAGTCCTAAATGGTCTACCCCATATCCTCAGACTGTGACCCCTGGTTTTGGACTCCCCCACCATCGGGAACATCCTTCCTGCATCTACCCTGTCTAGTCCTATTAGAATTTTTTAGGTTTCTATGAGATCCCCCCTCATTCTTCTGAACTCCAGAACCTCCATGTGTCTCCATGCCTCAGGGAGGTGATGCTCTGGTGAGCTGATCATTGCTAGTTCCTTTCTCCAGCATCGTCTTGCAGCTTTGCACATTGGCTGGAGGTTGCAATGTTTGTGCTGTGGTGCTTTCAGGTAGTGTGACAGCAACCATTGGAGCCTGGGGTTGGGGCTCATTCTTCTGTTGCTGGTCATTTTCCTGTGTCTTCCGCTTGAGGTACTGTGGTAATTACCTGAAGGTTCGGCTGGTCTGGCCAAAGAAGAGTTCCTGCCACCTGCAAAGAAATTGGACAAACCGGCTCTGCAGAGAGTGAAGACAATTCAGAGCTGAAGTCCCTGTTGAGAGTCTCTTTACTGGTGAGCTTCTCAGGAACTTGCAGTTCTGGTATTTGACAACAGAGGTTGTCTTGACGTCTTCTCCCACGTCTTCTCCCATTTGAAGAACGTTAAGGACAACACGGGCATCTCTGCTCAACAGAGAGAAAGATTGGTTTCGGATGACATACGTGACTTCAGATATCTGCTTGTTGCCATGCCTTCGTGGTTCAAGGATCATGCCTATGACCAGAAGTCGGATTCCTCCAGTGTATCTGTCGTTTGTAGCCAGAGCTCTCTCAGCCATGTTTCCTTATCTGAGGGGATCATAACAGTGGCTCCCGTGTCCAATTTAAAGTTAGTGAGGTGACCGTTGACTGAAATGTCCACATTCCAAAAAGAGAATCCAGGATCCTTGATCTTGCCCAACAGAATAGTTGGTCTCTTCCTGGTGTGGTACCTCAATCTCATGGATTCTCTTGGGATCTTGGGATCCTCCGCTGGTCTGGGTGTCTTGGCTTTGCATAGTTTTCCAAAGTATCCCAGGCGGTTGCAGTTGAAACTGCACTGAAATTGCTGGACAATGTTCTCGTCTGTGAGGTCGTCTGGCTCCACAGTGCTGACATGGGTCACCCACCCTCTCGTAGTCTGTTTGGTTATTTCCTTCCTTGGCCTGGATACTCTCTGCCCCTTTGTTGTTTCACTAGCTGGACACATGGGATTACTTTGTACCATGGCTTGCTTTCACCACATAAAATGATTCCGTGCTATAGGCCAATTTCAGACTGCCTGACTATTTGGATATCTTTTTCTAGAGTTAGATCTTCCTTGGCCTATAGTACCTCTGAAAGGCCATTGTCAGCCACTCTGACAATAATTCTGTCCCTTAGGAGTTCTGATCTAAGGTCACCATAGTCACAGCCTTCAGCCAATCTCTATAATTCATTTATACAAGAGTCAACTGGTTCTCCAGGATGTTGGACAGGTTTGTTGAATTTCGCTCTCTCTAAAATTTAGTTGCTTCTTAGATTAAAATATATATCAAATGATTTTAGAACTTCATTAAATTTATCTGAGGATTTGCTTATTCCTTGCCTTGCAAAAGTATCATTGGCTATTGTTCCTACTGAATAAAGTAGTGTATTCACTTGTTCAGCTTTTGTCTTTTTAGCCAATCCTGAAGCTATCATGTATCTCAAGAACCGTTTCTTGCCAAAGACACCAATGTTGTGTTTGGTCTGGCCCTTGGCTGAAGTTTTTAAATCTTCTGCTTTTTTTTCCTCACAATGAACTTGGCCACCACATGGTATGGTGCCAATTCTGAACCCACCTGGCTGTGGTGATTTTGGAAACGGGCTGCCCTTACTGTTTTGACAGCACTGAAGCTTCAAGCTGGTCCTGGTTTAGAACTGATTTTTCTTTTCTTTTTTGCTGACCCCTGCTGGGTCCTTTTGACTCTGCACTCTGTGGCCATTCACTGGTGGACCCCAATGAGATCTTGTGGAGTCCTCAGCTGTACAGTGGAGTATTTTTCTTCTGCCTTTCTGCTTCCAATTCTGCACTGGAGCTCCTTTCAGGTCATTTTCCTTCAGGTGATTTCAGTCAGGTCAGGATGCTGCTCCTTTAATTTTCCAGCTTTTCAATTTCTACTCCAGCTTCTCTGAAGTTCTGGGTTTTTCCATTTGCTGCCACCATGTTGTATATTGTATGTTCAGTATGTCTCATGAATTATTGATAACACATAACTATGTACACATACAAGAAATAGCCCAAGGTATGAGCTTACTCCATGGTTGCTTCTACGCAGGTCTCTGTCCAGTCCACAACTGACTCTAGTCTCAGGCTGTGGCTTTACATCACATTACATGTGGGCGGTACTGTTTCCCAGTCCCACATTACCTCTTGCAATGCCAAGTAGCTTTATACTATATAGTTAGCTGTGCCAACTTAGTTTTGTATATTGATCAGCACCACATGACTGGGTTGCAAGCAATACCATTGTCCCCTTACCATTGCCCAACCCCCCATCCATTTCCACTTAACCCATTGCACCACAAATTTTGCCAACTCATCGTTGACCGAGGCAGATGCATTGTGTCACATCACCAGAAACTCACCAAGGCTCCTTAGATAGCACCTTCCAAACCCACAACCACTACCATCTAGAAGGACAAGGGCACCAGACACATGGGGAACACCACCACCTGGAAGTTCCCCTCCAAATCACTCACCATCCTGACTTGGAAATATATCGCCATTCCATCACTGTCACTGGATCAAAATCCTGGAACTCTCTCCCTAACAGCACTGTGGGTGTGGGTGTTCCTACACCACATGGACTGCAGCTCACCACCACCTTCTCAAGGCCAATTAGGCAAGGGAACAAATGCTGGCTGAGCCAACGACATCCCATGAATGAATAAAGAAAGTCCTGCTCACCTTCATGTGGGGAGGTACCAAGTGAGAGAAACAAGAGAGACCTGAAATGTTGGAAAAATGAAGGTGATCCAAGCTCTGAATATCACTGGCACCATTGCAGTCAGAGTTGGTTAGATATTGCAACTCATTCAGTTTGGCTGTGTGGAGAACGCACTTCAGCAAGGAACAAGAATATCAAATGAACTGCATTTTCAATCAATATTAATCTGTTTCCAGATAGAGTGTTGAAGACTTCAAGGACACATCACTGTTTACAGGGAAATTCCTGAAATGGTGCAACCTCTCTCCCCACTCTTAAATAGAGCAGTTTAACTCATTTAAAAATGCAAAGTGAACACTTCCTATTAAAGTGCTCCACCATCAGTTGGGGGAGTACTAAGGGAATGCAGCACTGTAAGCGTGTGTATTAAGTGAGCAGTGAATGTCAAAGCACCATTGTAAGAAGTGCAGGAGCCCAGTGTCCTGGCCATTATTTATCCATCAGCCAACATCAATAAAACAGATTACCTGGCCATGATCACATTGCAGTTTGTGGGATCACGCTCTGCATTAATTGGCTGCATTTCCTCCATTATAACAATGGACCTTCACTGGACCTTTGGGATGTTCTGAGATGCAGAAATGCATGTCTTTTTGGTTTCCTAGTCATTACCAGTTTTTTCATTTCAACAAATCATCTTCATTATTTCTGCATCCAACTCGGAGGGATCAATCCCAGTCCCAGCAAATAGGTAGAGATGCTTGGGCCTTGAGTTGGCCCCTGGCAGCACTGGTTTAAGTTTGCCCCTTCCTCAGCTTCTCCGGCAGAACCAGCAGGTTGATAGTTCCATTCTCTCAGTGCACACTTCATTCAATAAACCAACAATAAGGATGTCTTCAATTTGCAGCTCGTTTCATTTATAACATGACAAATACATCCAAAAAGAAATGTTTCCCTCGATGTGCCCAGCCTCAAAGGAGGTGCTTGGCTCTTGGTAACAAATCACATTCGCTCTGGTGACTTAATATCATGGTGGCTACTTCTGAGTCCTGGTGGCCTCAATACCGAAACTTCAAGGGAAAATCAAACAAACTGACCTCCTCACTTCGAATGGTAGCTGTGAAGGGTCTAGGGGAAGTCAGAGGTGGTAGAGAGGCCTGAATGGTCAGGGCACTCATAGAGGTCGGTGGGGTCAGGCAAGGCCGGTCTGATCAGAGGACGTCGCTGGGTAGGAGGTGGGCTAATTGGAGGTCAGAGTTCAGACGGCAGTGGAATGGAGGGCGTGGTGTAAACAGGGTGAGGGAATGTGAGGTTAGAATAGAAAATGAGGGTAACGACGGGAAGTTAGAGCTGAAAATGTTAGAAGGTGCCAGTGGCTGAGGGGGGGATACGATGACAATAATGGAGGAGTGAAGCCTGGGCTAGTTTTGGGATTCACTTTCTTGACCAAGCGAGACCCCGGACTGGAATGTGGTCGAAGGGGCCTATGCAAAAGATCAGAGGTTAGTGTGCAGAGCTCCTGGCGAGGTTGCTTTTCATGTCTTCAATCTCTTGGCATTATAAATAGAGTGCCAAAGTAGAACTTCAGATGTGATTAACGTAAAGTTTCTCTGCCATTGATCTTTTTTTGGCAGGTTATGTATCACACACAAGTACTTAGATTTGCATTGCATCCAGTCTCTAAATCAGCATTCTATAAAACTGATTATAATGTCACTTCCTCAGGATGAATGAATCGGTGTAATCAAGAATCAGGTTTTTTTGAAGATATTACTCCCCATTTTAGCACCGAAGGCTTTTCATTTCCTTTTCGATTTGTCTCCTCCCTGCCTTATTTGCTCCTTTCTTCCATTTGCCACTCTTGTTTATGTGAAATGTGTGTGCGGCCCTCATCAGTCATCCTGTCAGTGCGGAGGATATGAGGCCTTGCCAGCAGTCTTGCAGCCTTTAAATCTCATTCATCTACCTGTCAAATCTCCAAAGGACATTTCCCAGCGCCTGCAAAAAAAAAAGGATTCAAGGATTTCCTTTTTTTTTGCATTTGTCCTAGCCTGACTTTCGATTTAGTCTCATTAGCCTGCTGCGAGTTACTGATGACTGCTCCCGGCAATATGGCTGACCCTTCACTATAACCTTCTCGACTCTGTTGCCTAGGTTACTGTAACCTCAGGGATGAACTTAGTTTCTGGAGTCTTCTGTTGGTATGATGCTAACGATGAGGATTCTCAGAGATTTGGGATAAGACATGGAAATTCACAGTGGGAAAGGTTAGAAGAAATGATTTGCAATTGTGGTCTTGGTGAGCGTGAGAGTTCCTAACTTCACTCATCAGGTTGAACAAAACCTGCACGCAACACTGACAGGGAGATGCAAAAGAGTTGGACTTAAGAGCGAAAGTGGTGCGGACGAGGGGTTAAGATGGTGGTGCGGAGTTGCAAAGTCTTCCTGCAGCTTTCCTCCTTTTTCCCCTCTCTGCTCTGCGCTATTGTAAACCATCAGGCACTGGAGAGCAGCCTGGGGCCGACAGTACAGCCACATTCCCAATTTTAATGGATATGTCGAGTGGAGGTTGACCTCTGTGAGGAACACTTGATCCTCCCCACTTCTCTCAGCATTACCTCTCCCTCACGTATCTGGCAGCTACCTCCCAGCTGCCTGCACATCTCCCTCTCCATGCACCAACCATCAGCTGGGCATGGTTCCCTTGGGTCTTCAGCAGCCTCGGCCTCTTGTCCAATCTCCCGCTCCGGCCTAGTGGCATTTTAAAGCCTGGGAGTTAAAATGCTGCCAGGCTCCATAGTGGGAGAAACGTTAGGGGAGTACAGGTCTGCCTCAGGATAAAAAAGTGGATGAGCTGCTGATTATTAGGAGTTATAGTGATGGGCCATGCAAGGAAGGTTTATCAAACTAAATTTGACACTAAGCAGCTTCAGGAGATCGTAGGGCTGCTGACTGAAAACCTGGTCAAAGAAGTTGGTTTTGAGGAGCATTTCAGAGAGGCAGAGAGGTTTAATTAGGGAATTTCACACCTTAGGGCCCACCAACTGGATGCACAGCCACCGATGGTGAAGCAACAGAAATTGGGGATAGACGAGGCCAGATTTGGAGGAACGAAGATAGCTTGATGGGTTCTAGGTGCTGGAGAAGGTTACAGAGATGGAGAAGGGACAAGGCGATTCGGATTTGAACACAAGAATGAGAATTTTAAAACTGAGCCATTGATGGACTGGTTGTCAATGTAGGTCAGTGAGCACAGTCCCCACTCACTCCACAATGTAAACACATTCAGTTCCCCTGTCCTGACATTCTGTAGACTCCCTGTAAACTGTGGCTCACCAAACCAGACCTAAACTCACCAGAGGTTGTGCCGTAATTTAGAGGCGTCCCCAGATTGTGCAGGCCCCAAATTCAATTCCAGTGCACCACTGAGTTAGACGTTCTCAGCTAAGGCTGGTCATAGCGGGTCCTACACTTGGCAACGGCAACATCCAGTCAGAGAGGGGTAGATTTGGCCAGGACTCCTGATCCAAGATGCACTAGGGCAGATGCTGCTGGCGGAATGGCATTGAAAAGGTAACTGGAATGAGAAAACCGTCAAAAGTTTTCAGAATTGATTCTCAAGAAAAAAATAGTTTTAAGGCATCAGCTATTGAAAGTGGTCCTTCCTTTGAAAAAAATGAAACAGTGCAGATTTAACAGACAGTTCACCAGGCTTCTGTCAAGTGGCATTATTGAAATAAGAGATAATTCAACACAGGCAAGTTTAATCTCTCTTTGTCACTTAACCCTTGGAGTCCAGGTATTGTTCGGCTAAGCCTACGCTGCACTCCCTCATGGACCAATATATTCTTCCTAAGGCCCAGAACTATTCCCAGTTTTCCAGGGATGGTCGAAGCAGGGCTTCATATAGCTGAAGCATGACTTCTACTCCCTTGTATTCGGCTCTTCCAGGTACAAAGGCCACCATTCCATTTGCCTTTCTGATTATTTTCTGGACCTGATCATTTGAGTAATTTATCTACCTGGACTCCCAAGTCTCTGTGGACCCCACTCTTTCTAGCCTTTCAACATTTGGAAAAAAAAAACATTTTATCCTTTTAAGATGAACTCATTTTCGCCTACATTGAAATCCATTTGCCACAGTTTGTCCCAATCGCTTAATCTACCAATATCTCTTTGCAATTTTACGCTATCATCTGCACTGCTTACAGTGCTACCTATCTTTGTGGCATTGGCAAATTTCTTTATGTGGGTCTCCCGTCATCTACACCCTCCCATCTATGCAAGATAAAGGACATGCAGCAAAACCGTTGAGAATTGGATTACTTTATATGGTGTACTTTTGCACATGGCCAAAGAGACCAATCCGTGAGAGACAGGTTTTGCTGCAAGGGCCACAGATATGCTTTATCAGATGTCCTTGTGGGTTGTTTTTTTGTGTTGGTGGCTGTTGCAGAGCTGCTGTAGCTATTGATCATCATGGTGGTGCAGGCTTGTCCACGGCCGATGTTGCCATTTTCATCTGTTGTCGGCTAGTGTCTCCCATGCGTGAAAGTCTATGTTTAGGGCTTGCATGTCATAAGCTCGAAATAGAGCTCAGGGTGTCTCACTGATCATCCAGCTCCAGCTACCTCACCATACAGAACATCCTTAGGTAAGCGTCCGTCTGCCATCCTGCGAACTTGCCCAAACCAGCAGGGTCACCTCTGCATGATGAGTACCAACATACTCGGGAGCTTGGCCTTGGAGAAAACTGCCACATTTGTCATTTTATCCTTCCAGGAGATTCCCAGAATGTGTTACAAACACAGCAAAGATGAAATCGTTAAGCTTCTTTTCTTCATAGCTGTAAGTCGTCCATGTTACAAAGTCATACAACAGGCCTGCTGAGAACACAGGCCTCAGAAACCCACATTTTGGTCTAAGAGTCATTCTTATTTCATACATGCCTTGTGAGTTGGCCAAAGGTCATTGTGGACCCAAGGTTGCAGAATTTGCTAACCACTTCCAGCAGGATGTTATTTAGTGTGATCAGCCACAGATGTGACACCCTGACCCATAACCATAGTTTTCATGATGCAGGATAAAGCTTAAGCATTTGCAACAATCTTCAGCCAGAAGTCCCAAGTGGAGGATCCATCTCGGCCTCCTCCGGAGGTCCCCAGCATCACAGATGCCAGTCTTCAGCCAATTCAATTCACTCCACGTGATATCAAGAAACGGCTGAAAGACTGGATACTGCAAAGGCTATGGGCCCTGACAATATTCCAGCAACAGTACTAAAGATTTGCGCTCCTGAATTTGCTGTGCCCCTAGCCAATCTGTTCCAGTACATCTACTCAGCAATGTGGAAAATTGCCCAGGTATGTCCTGTCCACAAAAAGCAGGGCAAATCCAACCCAGCCAATTACCGCCCCATCAGTCTACTCGCGATCTCAGTAAAGTGATGGAAGGGGTCATCAACAGTGCTGTCATGTGGCACTTGTTTAGCAATAACCTGCTCACTGACGCTCAGTTTGAGATCCGCCAGGGCCACTCAGCTCCTGACCTCATTACAGCCTTGGTTCAAACATGGACAAAAGAGCTGAACTCCCGAGGTGAGGTGAGAGTGACTGCCCTTCACATCAAGGCAGCATTTGACCGAGTGTAGCATCAAGGAGCCCTAGCAAAACTGGAGTCAATGGGAATCAGGGGAAATCTCTCCACTGGTTGGAGTCATACCTAGCACAAAGGAAGATGATTGTGGTTGTTGGATGTCAGTCACCTCAGTTCCAGGAAATCACTGCAGGAGTTCCTCAGGATAGTGTCCTCACGGTCCCATTCCCACATTTGATCCCTGTGGCCATGTAGGTTTATTTCCTTCAACTGCCCATCCCATTTTCTTTTGACATCATTGATTGTGTCTGCTTCCACCATCCTCGTGGGCAGTGACTTTCAACTCATTCCTTCTCACAGTGTAAAAAAATAATTCTTCCTCACAACTCCCTACATCTCTTGCCCAAGACCTTATATCTGTATCCCCTAGTGCTTATACTATCAGCTATAATTGGAATAGTGTTTCCTTGTCCATCCAAACCTGTTGTATTAAATCTCCATTCTATATCCCTTTTGTTCCAAAGAGAATAATCCAAGCTTCTCCAACCTAACATTGTAATGATTTCATCCTTGGAACCATTCCCATAAAACTCCTCTAGACCCTCACATCCTTCCCCAAGTGCAGTGTCCAGAATTGGATGCAGTACTCCAGTTGTGGCCTAACCAAAGGTTCAACGTAACTTCCCTCTTTTGTACTCAATACCTCTACTTATGAAACCCAAGACCCCATATATTTTGCTAACCACTCTCTCAATATGTCCTGCCACCTTCAAATATCAATGCACATGCACCCCCAGGTCCCTCTGTTCCTGCACACTTTTTAGAACTTGCCATCCCTCAACATTGCCTCTCTTTCTATCCTTTCTGCCAAGGTGCATCACCTCACACTTGTATTACATTCTATCTGCTACTTTGACCTTCTGCTAGCCTATCTATGTCACATTGCAGTTGATTAGTGTCATCCTCACTGTTTGCCACACCTCCAAGTTTGGTATCATCAACACATTTTGAAATTTTGCTCTGTATTCCAATGTCCAGGTCATTTATATATAATAAAATAAGTCGTGGTCCTTGCACTGACCCTTGGAGAACCCCACTGTCTGCCACCCTCCAGTCTGGAAAGTAACCATTTACCATGACATCCCCAACATGTCCTTGCGGGACACCACCGGTCACATCCTGTCAATTGGAGTACTTGCCCATTATCCCTACTCTCTGTCTCCTGTTGTCCAACCGATTTCCTAACCAAGTCAATTCTATGAGCTTCAACTTGAGCTGACAGTCTATTGTGAGGAATTTTATCAGCTACTTTCTGGAAGTCCTTATAAATTACATCCATAGGCATTGTCCTATCCACAAATCACCTCTTCAAACAATTACATCAGATTCATCAGGAATACCTCTATTTATGAAGCCCAAGATCCCAAAAACTTTGCTAACCACTCTCTCAATATGTCCTGCCACCTTCAATGCACATGCACCCCCAGGTGCACCCCTTTATAAATCCATGTTGGCTCTCTCTGATCAGCTGAAAATTTTCAAGGTGTTCAGTTACCCTATCCCTGATTATAGACTCTAGTAATTTCCTGAAGACAGGCTTTAAGTGAACTGGTCTTCAGTTCTCTGGTTTTCCTCTGCCTTAGCATGCGGTCATGAGCAATTTTCCAATCTAAAGGAATGGTTCCAAAAGTGAGAAAATTTGGAAGATTGGTTTATTGATGAGATGCCCCAATGTCCCCATTCACGTGCACTCCCCAATGCCCCCATTTCCTGGTGTCCTCCCCAGTGCCCCCATTCACTGGTGCCTGCCCCCAGTGCTCCTATTCACTGGTGACCCCCAATGACCCCATTTACTGGTGCCCTCCCCCAATCCTCCCATTAACTGGTGGCATCCTGCAATTTTTGATTTACAAGGGAACAGGAGGTAGCCATTTAGCCCCTCAAGCCTGTTCTGTCATTCAGTGACTGATCGTGACTGCTCTGCGACCTTAGTTCACAAACCGGCCCTTTTCCCATATCCCGAAACCCATGTGTGAGCAATAATCGATCAATCTCGGTTTTAAAACAAACAGTTTGATCCAGCATCATTATCCCTGCAGGCAGTGTTCTAACAAATCTATGGCACCAAGTGAGGCAGAGCTCCAGTTCAACAAGTGGGAGCTCAACACTGAAATAAGCTCAGCTTCCCATTTCCTTAAAACAATTCCTTTCAACTTTGTAGCAGATCAGTGGTTACTGGTCAGATGAGGTATACACCAACAGGAAGAAATTATTCTGTCAGGACAGTGATTAATGGACTAAGGATTGGCTGTGGCCTTATTTTCTCATGATGACTGGGAAAGATTGGGGTGTGATCATTGCAATATAATCTTATGCAGATCCTATGATGATTTAGAAACACAGATTTGTCATGTTCTCGGAGGCCAGAACTTGGGATTGATGGTTGTTTCTGACAGGTGATGACTGGAAAATGCTATTTGGATTGCCTTGTGCTCTTTACCCCTAAGATATCCTGTTTAAACCTCTCTCTACTGCTGTTGAAATGTCTGATTAAAACTGGACATGATCTAAAATGGACAGTTATTCTTTCCTCAGCTGCTGACCCATCAGTCCATTGCTCTCCTATCTGCGGAGGATGTATGGAAGTAGTTGCTATCATGACCATATCCTGTTGGTGGGATGGCCAATCATTATCCTCAGAAAGGAAAGCTCTTTTTTTAAATAGTTGGGAAAGTTTCAGACCATCAGCATGGCTCTGTAAGGAGTAGGTTCATCTCAAAGTCTGAAGGTTATGGATTCAAACCCACATCACTGACATGGCTTAAACCCATTCCCTAGCCTTGTCCACATTCAACCATTGCCCTGGCACCTTCTTTCTCTCTTTGAAAGACCTTGCCTCCTTCCCTGTCCTGAGTCATGCTTGCCTTCTTCCCTATTTAGCTCATCGCACCAGTGCCAATTCTCAGCAAGAGCTATCACTATAGTGCCTGTCACCATTTGCTCATCACACCTGCCTGGCTCTCATTATGTTTTCAGTTTCTTTCCATTTATTTTTCAAATATTTCTCCATATCTTTCAAAAGATGAATTTTTGCTTCTCCTACTCTTTCAAATCGAGCATCCCATGCTCAAGCAAGCTTCTGTTTGAAAGAGTGCCTCTGACCCTCTGCATTCATTGTACTGGCGATGCTATAAATATATTTTCGAGCTACGTTTTCTGTAAAGCTAATGCATGCCTGAGGTTCCTGATTTACAAATCCTCCAATCTGTTACGGTGAGTTACAGTTCTTGAGCTCACTTGCAGGTACGATCCAGAGCTACTTAACGTGCATGCACACAAAACTTCCTCAAGATGTGGATGTTCCTGGCAAGCCTGCACTTAGTACCTGTCTCTAATAGGCCACAACAAGAGGCACTGAGCCAGGGGTTGGACTGGAGTCATCCGCAGGGGCAGGCAGGGTAAGGATAGTAGTTTCCAACAGTGCGGCACTCCCTCAGTACTTACCTGGGATTGTCAGTCTGGATCATGGGCTCAAGTCCAAGAGTGAAACGTGAACCAATGACCTTTTGACTTGGATGGAATACGCCATCCAGAGTCTGGTAGCTTCTTTTTCCTTTATTCGTTTTTTTATGGGATGTGGACATCGCTGGCTAGGGCAGCATTTAGTGCGCATCCCTAATTGCCCTTGTTCAGAGGGCTGTTAAGAGTCAACCACATTGCTGTGGGTCTGGAGTCACATGTAGGCCAGACCAGGTAAGGACGGCAGATTTCCTTCCTTAAAGGACATTAGTGAACCGGATGGGTTTTTACAACAATTGGCAGTGGTTTCGTGGTGATCATCAGACTTTTAATTCCAGATTTTTATTGAATTCAAAATTCACCATCTGCCAAGGTGGGATTTGACCCTGAGTCCCCAGAGCCTTACCCTGGGTCTCCAGAATACCACCGTGTCACCACCTCCCCACAAAAAACAATGAATGATGGGAGTTAGGAATCAGTGCTGATTCTTACTGGGACTTCTCAAGGGCACTCTCGTTGCATCTCCAGACTCTTTCTGCTCCTTTCTCTTTACTTGCAGCTTCTCCTCTGATTCACTCTTATCTGGATCCATTCCTTCTCCTTGTGCCCGAGTGAAGCTGGTGTTACGTTGCATCACAAGCTGCCATGTCGACTGCCAGACATTTAAACTGCTGAATTATTGCTCCAATGAAGCTGGCAGAGATTATGTGTGGAACAGAATTGACGGCATAATCCCTCTAATCAGTCTTTGATCTCTGTGTGTACTCAATCTTCCTCTCTTTCTCTCTTTTATTCCTTGCACTTTGACCCCTGCTCAGCTACATATCCACACCGCTGGCAAAACACTAGTTTATGTTAGCCCATGGCTCAGTGGATAGCGCTGTTACCTCTTGAATAAAAGATTGTGTACCTCTCTTGCCAGAGACCTGAGCACATAATCCAGGTTCACTCAGTAAGGAAGCACTGAGAGGGCAATGCACTGTCAGAGGGTCAGTACTGAGGGAGTGCTGCACTGTCAGAGGGTCAGTACTGAGGGAGTGCTGCACTGTCAGAGGGTCAGTACTGAGGGAGTGCTGCACTGTCAGAGGGTCAGTACTGAGGGAGTGCTGCACTGTCAGAGGGTCAGTACTGAGGGAGTGCTGCACTGTCAGAGGGTCAGTACTGAGGGAGTGCTGCACTGTCAGAGGGTCAGGACTGAGGGAGTGCTGCAGTGTCAGAGGGTCAGTACTGAGGGAGTGCTGCACTGTCAGAGGGTCAGTACTGAGGGAGTGCTGCACTGTCAGAGGGTCAGTACTGAGGGAGTGCTGCACTGTCAGAGGGTCAGTACTGAGGGAGTGCTGCACTGTCAGAGGGTCAGTACTGAGGGAGTGCTGCACTGTCAGAGGGTCAGTACTGAGGGACTGCTGCACTGTCAGAGGGTCAGTACTGAGGGAGTGCTGCACTGTCAGAGGGTCAGTACTGAGGGAGTGCTGCACTGTCAGAGGGTCAGTACTGAGGGAGTGCTGCACTGTCAGAGGGTCAGTACTGAGGGAGTGCTGCACTGTCAGAGGGTCAGTACTGAGGGAGTGCTGCACTGTCAGAGGGTCAGTACTGAGGGAGTGCTGCACTGTCAGAGGGTCAGTACTGAGGGAATGCTGCACTGTCAGAGGGTCAGTACTGAGGAAGTGAGCACTTTCAGAGGGTCAGTACTGAGGGAGTGCTGCACTGTCAGAGGGTCAGTACTGTGGGAGTGCTGCACTGTCAGAGGGTCAGCACTGAGGGAGTGCTGCACTGTCAGAGGGTCAGTACTGAGGGAGTGCTGCACTGTCAGTGGGTCAGTACTGAGGGAGTGCTGCACTGTCAGAGGGTCAGTACTGAGGGAGTGCTGCACTGTCAGAGGGTCAGTACTGAGGGAGTGCTGCACTGTCAGAGGGTCAGTACTGAGGGAGTGCTGCACTGTCAGAGGGTCAGTATTGTGGGAGTGCTGCACTGTCAGAGGGTCAGCACTGAGGGAGTGCTGCACTGTCAGAGGGTCAGCACTGAGGGAGTGCTGCACTGTCAGAGGGTCAGTGCTGAGGGAGTGCTGCACTGTCGGAGGGTGAGTACTGAGGGAGTGCTGCACTGTCAGAGGGTCAGCACTGAGGGATTGCTGCACTGTTGCAGGGTCAGTACTGAGAGAGTGCTGCACTGTCAGAGGGTCAGTACTGAGGGAGTGCTGCACTGTCAGAGGGTCAGTACTGAGGGAGTACTGCACTGTCAGAGGGTGAGTACTGAGGGAGTGCTGCACTATCGGACAGTGAGTACTGAGGGAGTGCTGCACTGTTGCAGAGTCAGTACTGAGAGAGTGCTGCACTGTCAGAGGGTCAGTACTGAGGGAGTGCCGTACTGTCAGAGGGTCAGTACTGAGGGAGTGCCGTACTGTCAGAGGGTCAGTACTGAGGGAGTGCTGCACTGGCGGAGGACCGGTACTGAGGGAGTGCTGCACTGTCAGAGGGTCAGTACTGAGGCAGCGCCGAACTGTCAGAGGAGCAGTACTAAGGGAAAGCTGCACTGTTGGAGGAGCCGTCTTTCAGGTGGGATATTAAACTCATTTTCCATCTGCACTCTCGCTAACACTATTGAAAGAAGAACAATGGAGTTTTCCCTGGTGTCCTTGCCAATATTTATCCCGAACCAACGTCATTGAAACAGATGACATTCCTGTTTGTGAGACATTTTTTGATGCCTTTTTTCCAACTTCCGACAGTGACTGTAAAAAGAACTTCATGGGCTGGGAAGTCTTTTTGTCACCCTCAGGTTGTTAGATAAATGTAGGTTTTTTTCTTTTCTGCCAGTGGGGCCCAGGATTATTTAAATTTGTCTGTAGTGAAATGGCTGACAAAATAAATGGAATGAAGCAGCCAAAAGCTTGCTCATTTGTAGATAGACTGGCCAGAATATTATCAATACTTTGTCATTTTAATCTTGATCCTCTCATTACAGCAGATTATGTTCCCTCAGACAGATCCATTTTTAGCTTGTCGGTTACACATCAAAGACACTTCAGGACTGCAGTTGTAAATGGAAGCAGAATAATGACAGGTTTGTTTGAGTACAGAGCATTGTGACTGAAATATATAATGTTGTATATTACTCAAGCCCTGCCAACAAACAGTCACCTTTTTGATGAAACGTTAAAGGCTATAAGGAAGCTTTCTATTCCACACCACCACCACCACCCTCCCCTCCGTTCCCCCTCATCCACCCTCCCAAATTAAAGCTGATTTCTTTTTCTGTCCATAGTAGGAGCAGAATCCAGCTTCTCTGAACCATGTCTGATCTCGCTAGATTAAGGGTACAGAGTGGAGACCCACCTTCACTCTGACTCAGTCAATGTGCAGCGCTGCAAGGTAGATTGCACTTACACCAGGTGTGATAGAGCAGAAGGCTTCAAATCTGAAACAACATCCTCCAGAGGAGGGGAAGATGCAGGAGGAGAGGCAAGGGGAGAGGAGGGGAGGTGGAGAGGGGAGTAGAGAGGAAGGAAGGAGAGGGTTGGGAGTAGATAGGGTAAGGGAGAGAGGAGAGGAAAGGGAATGGGAGGGAAGGAGGGCAGGGGTAGGAAGAAGGAGGATAGAGGGAAGGGATGGAAAGAGGAGGAGAGGGGAGGGGGAAGGGAGATGAGGGGAGGGGCATCAGGGCAGGAGAGCAGAGGGATGAGAGGTGAGGGGAAGGGGTAAGGGAAGAAGGTACATTGTTCATCTTGTTACAGAATAACTCCTCCCCATCCCTTCCCCACAACATACACACCAGCAGGTCCATGGGTTTGATTTCTGTTGCACTACGATGGGCTCAGTTTGGTCTAAGCCTGTGGGAGGCCCTGGGGGCAGTGAGGGAGTAGTCAACGGGGAGTTCTACGTTCTGTTGTCACAGCTTGTGCCCCGTGCGAGGGGCTTAACTTTGGGGTTTTTGTGTCTCAATGAAAGTCTGGCTGATCTTGGCCTGTCAGAGAGAAAACGAAACTCTATATTGTTTCTGGCACTTAAGAGTCCTTCGCCTCTGACATCTGCCACTTTGTGACAGGAATACATTCCAAACTCATTATCCCTGAAAGCAGAATGCCACAATGACAACACATTAATCAGAGCCACATCAGAAACAGGCGCGAGAAAGCATCGAGTCCTTTACATGACACTCAGTAATCAATCTTTCTGAGTGGCGCCTGTGAAAGTTCACATTATTTATGCATTGTATAATGAAAGGACATCCCTTTACTCTGTGTGTCACTCTGCCAAGTACTCTCCTTTGTTAAAAAAAAACGAGGAGAGATTTAATTTAGGAGAGGGAAGGTGCACTGGGTTTGTGTCAGTTTACTCCGAGACAGAGAGATGTTTATATAGTCCAGGAATTCAATCTGAATCTCAGATCCTCGCCAGTCTATGCTGAGATCTCTATCACTGTGCAAGTTTTTGCAAGCCAAGTGGTTTTTCCACTCTGCCCGCTGACCTCCTGTGGTGAAGAGTCAGATCCAAGTGCAGTTCAGAGGGAAAGGAGATCATTTGACCCCTTGGGGGTCCTGCCCTGCTATTCAATCAAATTGTGGTTGATCTCGTACTTGAACTGCATTTACTCCACTTTGCTCCCCAATACCTTTACTGAACTATCCATCCCACTCATGGAACTTACGGTTCAGCCCCAGTATCCACGATCTTCAGGTAAAGCAAGGTTAGCTGGCACATTCAGATTGGGCATGCTCAAAATCACTGACTTAAAATCTTACCTTCGGCCTAAACTTTAGTCGGACCTTTATAATGCATGGTAATATGGAAAATGGAGTTTGCCACATTGAAAATGCACCTTCCTGCTGTCACTATAATACCTCTACTGGTGGGAGGGACCGATTACACGGACAAATGTACAAAATTTACACTAATTTCATTCTAACCGTCACCATCATGGAAAGGAGTTCACAGTGCATAGTAAAATGAGATTTCAACATACTCGAGGTGATATCATCACTTTGACATAATTGTGCATATTCCTTATGAAAGGACAGAAAACACTTTCTGACCTTGATTGAATTTTTGGACCTATTACCTTATTCACACACAGGCTTGTTAGCATAAACCAGTGAGTTTTGACACCTGGCACGATTGACAGTCTCACACACACACACACCATATTTTGTTTGCTGAACTTAACTCATATTAGGTGCCAGGCATGGTTCAGTGAATAAAATCAGAGAGAAGATTGTGCGTTCAACTCCCATATCAGTGCCTCGAGCAAATAAACCAGGCCAACACTTCCAGTATTATGCTGAGGCAGTATTGCACTGTCGGAGGGTCGGTACTGAGGAAGCGCTGGATTGTCGGAGGTTCAGTACAGAGGCAGTGCTGCACTTTCAGAGGGCGAGTACTGAGGGAGCACATCCTGCTCTCTTGCCCACATGTTCGTCCTTGGCCTGTTGCATTGTTCCAGTGAAGCTCAACGCAAACTGGAGGAACAGCACCTCATCTTCCGACTAGGCACTTTACAGCCTTCCAGACTGAATATTGAGTTCAACAATTTTAGATCTTGAACTCTCTCCTCCATCCCCACCCCCTTTCCGTTTCTTCCCCCTCCTTTTTGTTTTTTCCAATAATTTATATAGATTTTTCTTTTCCCACCTATTTCCATTATTTTTAAATGTATTCCACCCATGGTTTATTTCACCCCACCCCCACTAGAGCTATCTGTACCTTGCTTGTCCTACTCTCCACTCTTAATTAGCACATTCTTTTAGATAATATCACCACCTTCAACACCTCTTTGTTCTTTTGTCTGTGACATCTTTTGGTTATCTCCTCCTATCACTGCTTGCTTGTCCCAAACCACCCCTGCCCCCCACCACCTTCTCTCCCCCCATGCCCTCTCCCTTAAACCAGCTTATATTTCACCCCCTTCCTATTTTTACTTAGTTCTGTGGAAGGGTCATGAGGACTCGAAACGTCAACTTTGCTCTTCTCCGCCGATGCTGCCAGACCTGCTGAGTTTTTCCAGGTATTTCTGTTTTTGTTGAGGGAGCACTGCACTGTCAGAGGGTCAGTACTGGGGGAGCACTGCACTGTCAAGGGTCAGTACTGAGGGAGTGCTGCACTGTCAGAGGGTCAGTACTGAGGGAGTGCCGCACTGTCGGAGGGTCAGTACTGAGGGAGTGCTGCACTGTCAGAGGGTCAGTACTGAGGGAGTGCCGCACTGTCGGAGGGTCAGTACTGCGGGAGCGCTGCACTGTCAGAGGGTCAGTACTGAGGGAGTGCCGCAGTGTCGGAGGGTCAGTACTGAGGGAGTGCTGCACTGTCAGAGGGTCAGTACTGAGGGAGTGCTGCACTGTCAAGGGTCAGTACTGAGGGAGTTCTACACTTTTGGAGGGTCAGTACTGAGGGAGTGCTGCACTGTCGGAGGGTCAGTACTGTGGCAGTGCTGCATTGTCAGAGGGTCAGTACTGAGGGAGTTCTGCATTGTCAGAGGGTCAGTACTGAGGGAGCGCTGCACTGTCGGAGGGTCAGTGCTGAGAGAGTGCTGTACTATTGGAGGATCAGTGCTGTGGGAGTGCTGCTGTGTCAGAGAGTCAGTACTGAGGGAGCGCTGCACTGTCAGAGGATCAGTACTGAGGGAGCAATGCGCTATTGGAGGGTTAGTACTGAGGGAGCGCTGCACCGTCGGAGGGTCAGTCCTGAGGGAGTGCTGCACTGTCGAAGGGTCAGTACTGAAGGAGTGCTGTACTATTGGAGGATCAGTGCTGTGGGAGTGCTGCTGTGTCAGAGAGTCAGTACTGAGGGAGCGCTGCACTGTCAGAGGATCAGTACTGAGGGAGCAATGCGCTATTGGAGGGTTAGTACTGAGGGAGCGCTGCACCGTCGGAGGGTCAGTCCTGAGGGAGTGCTGCACTGTCGAAGGGTCAGTACTGAAGGAGTGCTGTACTGTTGGATGGTCAGTACTGAGGCAGTGCTGTACAGTTGGAGAGTCAGTAATGCAGGAGTGCTGCACTATCAGAGGGTCAGTACTGATGGAGTGCTGCACTGTCGAATGGTCAGAACTGAGGGAGTGCTGCACTGTCAGAAGGTCACTACTGAGGGAGTGCTGCACTGTCAGAGGGTCAGTACTGTGGGACTGCTGCACTGTCAGAGGGTCAGTACTGAGGGAGTGCTGCACTGTCAGAGGGTCAGTACTGAGGGACTGCTGCACTGTCAGAAGGTCACTACTGAGGGAGCACTGCACTGTTGGCGGATGAGTACTGAGGGAGTGCTGCACTGTTGGAGGGTCAGTAATAAGGGAGTGCTGCAACGTCAGAGGATCAGTACCGAGGGAGCGCTAGATTGTCCGAGGATCAGTACTGAGGGACTGCTGCACTGTCGAAGGGTCAGTGCTGAGGGAGTGCTGCACTGTCAGAGGGTCAGTACTGAGGGAGTGCTGTACTGTCAGAGGGTCAGTACTGAGGGAGTGCTGTACTGTCAGAGGGTCAGTACTGAGGGAGTGCTGCACTGTCAGGGGGTCAGTACTGAGGGAGTGCTGTACTGTCAGAGGTTCTGTTCTGAGGGAGCACTGCACTGTTGAAGGATGAACTTTAAAACTGAGGCCCAGTTTGGTTAAATGTGAAAGGTCCTGCAGTGCTATTAGGGAAATAAGTGAAGACGTTCCCTCATTAGCTTGAGTGACATTCCTTCCTCAGCTAACCAAAGGCACTTTTTAGCTTACCTGTTCATTGGCTCTTTGAGGGGTCTTGCTATTGCTATATCACTGACCATGTTGCTAGGAGCAGACGATCTTCCTGCACTCACTTCCTGGGAAGCCCCTGAGTCGTGCTGTTCCTATTCAATTGAAGCTTGAGGCTCAGTTTCTCCAGTTCCTTGGAACCCAACTGGTGCTCGAGCTTCCTTCAACACAAGCTGACCTGAACCCGGGTTCTGGGTCTCTGGATTACTAGCCCAGTGACAATGCCACTATATCACCACTTCTCCTTGTGGACTGCAGATACCTTGGAGGTTTGTGTGGCTGGAGGAGATTATAGAGTTAGGGAGGGGAGAGGCCATGAAGAAATTTGAAAACCAAGATGAGAATTTTAAAATCAAGATGTTGCTTGATTGGGAACCAACGTAGCTCAGCAAACACAAGGGTGATAGGGGAATGGATTTGCTGCGAGATAAGAAGCAGGCAGCAGAATTTTGGATGACCTCAAGTTTACAGAGGGTAGAATGTGGGAGACCAGCCTGGAGTGCGTTGGAATTGTCAGGTCCAGAGTCATGAAAGCATGGATAAGGGTTCCAGCAGCACTGAGATAAGGGCGAAATCTGGTGTTATGCAGGTAGAAATAGGCGGTCTTAGTGATAGCACAAATATGAGGTTTGGAGTGGGAACTGAAAACAATGGCTTGAGCCTTCCCAGTAATTAATTTGAGGAAATTTCTGCTCATCCACTACTGGATGGCAAATAAGCAGTCTAATAATTTACTAACAGTGGAGGAATTAAGAGAGATGGTGGAGAGGTAGAGTATACATGTGAAAACTGTACATGTAGATGAGAAACAGGAGGAGGCCAAGTATTTTAATAACCCTTTCGGGTTAGGAGAGGCAACCGGGAGCAGAAAAAGAAGCCATTGCAAGGGCTACTCTGTCTCCGATTAGATAGGTAAGAATGAAACCAGAAGAGAACAGTCCCACCCAGCTGGCTGAGACTGGAAAGGCAATGGAGGAGAATGGTGTGGTCAAACTTGTCAAAGGCTGCAGACAGAGCACAAAGGAAGGAAGGTTTACCATAGGATGTTACTATGAGTTGTTTTGGTACTGTGGAAGGGGAGGGAAATGTGATTGAAGGTGCAAGATGGCCCAGATCCAATGACCAAACACATAAAACCAAGCAGGACTTGTTGGAATAACCATCCCTGCCTGATCTTTATTGATAACGATTCTCACAAACATTAATATCCAGCTTCTATTCCACCAAATTACATTGAATTTACAGAATGTTTTAATTCTTCTCATGCCCATTCCTAATTGCCCTTGAGAAGGTGTTGGTGAGTAGCCTTTTTGAACTGCTGCAGTCCATGTGGTGTAGGTACACCTGCAGTGCTGTTAGGAAAGGAGTTCCAGGATTTTGACCCAGTGACTACCAAGGACTGGCAATATAGTTCCAAGCCAGGATGGTGTGTGACTTGGAGGGGAACTTGCAAGTGGTGGTGTTCCCATGTTTCTACTGCCCTTGACCTTCGCGATGGTAGAAGTCCCAGGTTTGGATGGTGCCATCAGAGGAGCCTTGATGAGTTGCTGCAGTGCATCTTGTATAGTATATGGTACACACTGCTGCCATAATGCATCAGTGGCAGAGGGAGTGAAGGTTGAAGGTGGTGGATCAAATAGGCTACTTTGTCCTGGGTTGGGTTGAGCTTCTTGAGTGTTGTTGGAGCTGCATTCAACCAGCCAAGTGGAGAGTATTCTATCACACTACTGACTTGTTCCTTATAGACGGTGGACACTGTGGGGAGTCATAATTTCTTGTCATCACAGCATTTATATGGCTAGTCCAGTTCAGCTTCTGGTCAAGGGTAACCCCCAGGATGTTGATGATGTGGAATTTTTCTTTTATTCATTCATGGGATGTGGGCTTCACTGGCTGGGCTAGCATTTATTGCCCATCCCTAGTTGCCCCTGAGAAGGTGGTGGTGAGCTGCCTTCTTAAACCGCTGCAGTCCATGTGGTGTAGGTACACCCACAGTGCTGTTAGGGAGGGGGTTCCAGGATTGTGACCCAGCGACAGTGAAGGAACAGCGGTATGTTTCCAAGTCAGGATGGTGAGTGACTTGGAGGGGAACTTCCAGGTGGTGGTGTTCCCATCTATCTGCTGCCCTTGTCCTTCTAGATGGTAGTCGTCATGTGTTTGGAAGGTGCTGTCAAAGGAGCCTTGGTGAATTCCTACAATGCATCTTGTAGATGGTAAACACTGCTGCTACTGTGCGTCGGTGGTGGAGGGAGTGAATGTTTGTGGATGTGGTGCCAATCAAGCGGTTGCTTTGTCCTGGATGGTGTCAAGCTTCTTGAGTGTTGTTGGATCTGCACTCATCCAGGCAAGTGGGAAGTACTCCATCACACTCCTGACTTATGCCTTGTTTGTGGTGGACAGGCTGTGGGGAGTCAGGAGGTGAGTTACTCATTGCTGGATTCCTGGCCTCTGACCTGCTCTTGTATCCACAGTATTTATATGGCTAGTCCAGTTCAGTTTCTGGTCAATAGCAACCACCAGGATGTTGATAGTGAGGGATTCAGTTCTGCTAATGCCATTGAACATCAAGGGGTGATGGTTAGATTCTCTCTTGTTGGAGATGGTCATTGCCTGGCACTTGTGTGGCACGAATGTTACTTGTCACTTATCAGCCCAAGCCTGGATATGGTCCAGGTCTTGCTGCATTTGGACATGGACTGCTTCAGTATCTGAAGAGTCGTGAATGGTGAACATTGTGCAATCATCAGCGAACATCCCAACTTCTGACCTTATGATGGAAGAAAGGTCATTGATGAAACAGCTGAAGATGGTTGGGCCTAGGACACTACCCTGAGGAACTCCTGCAGTGATGTCCTGGAGCTAAGCTGACTGACCTCCAACAACCATAACCATCTTCCTTTGTGCTAGGTATGCCTCAAGCCAGCAGAGAGTTTTCCTCCTGATTCCCATTGACTCCAGTTTTGCTAGGGCTCCATGATGCCACACTCAGTCAAATGCTGCCTTGATGTCAAGGGCAGTCACTCTCATCTCGAGAGTTCAGCTCTTTTGTTTGAACCAAGGCTGTAATGAGATCAGGAGCTGAGTGGCGCTGGCGGAACCCAAACTGGGCATCACACAGTGCAGAAGAGGCCCTTCGGCCCATCAAATCTTCACCGACACATGAGAAACACCTGACCTACCTACCTAATCCCATTTACCAGCACTTGGCCCATAGCCTTGAATGTTATGACGCGCCAAGTGCTCATCCAGGTACTTTTTAAAGGATGTGAGGCAACCCGCCTCCACCACCCTCCCAGGCAGTGCATTCTAGACCGTCACCACCCTCTGGGTAAAAAAGTTTTTCCTCACATCCCCCTAAACCTCCTGCTCCTCACCTTGAACTTATGTCCCCTCGTGACTGACCCTTCAACTAAGGGGAACAGCTGCTCCCTATCCACCCTGTCCATGCCCCTCATAATCTTGTACACCTCAATCAGGTCGCCCCTCAGTCTTCTCTGCTCCAACGAAAACAACCCAAGTCTATCCACCCTCACTTCATAACTTAAATGTTTCATCCCAGGCAACATCCTGGTGAATCTCCTCTGCACCCCCTCCAGTGCAATCACATCCTTCCTATAATGTGGTGACCAGAACTGCACACAGTACTCCAGCTGTGGCCTCACCAAGGTTCTATACAACTCCAACATGACCTCCCTACTTTTGTAATCTATGCCTTGATTGATAAAGGCAAGTGTCCCATTTGCCTTTTTCACCACCCCACTAACATGCCCCTCCACCTTCAGAGATCTATGGACACACACGCCAAGGTCCCTTTGTTCCTCAGTACTTCCTAGTGTCATGCCATTCATTGAATACTTCCTTGTCAAATTACTCCTTCCAAAGTGTATCACCTCACACTTTTCAGGGTTAAATTCCATCTGCCACTTATCTGCCCATCTGACCATCCCGTCTATATCTTCCTGTAGCCCAAGACACCAAACCTCACTGTTAACCACCCAGCCAATCTTTGTGTCATCCGCAAACTTATTAATCCTAACCCCCACAGTCATCTATGTCGTTTATATAAATGATAAATAATAGGGGACGGAGCACAGATCCCTGTGGTACGCCACTGGACACTGGCTTCCAGTCACTAAAGCATCCTTCTGTCATCACACTCTGCCTCCTACAACTAAGCCTATCTTGAATCCACCTTATCAAATTACCCTGTATCCCATGTGCATTTGCCTTCTTTATAAGTCTCCCATGTGGGACCTTGTCAAAGGCTTTGCTGAAATCCATATAAACTACATCAACTACACTACCCTCATCTACACACCTGGTCACCTCCTCAAAAAATTCAATCAAATTTGTTAGGCATGACCTCCCTCTGACAAAGCCATGCTGACTATCCCTGATCAAACCTTGCCTCCCCAAGTGGAGATAGATTCTCTCCTTCAGAATTATCTCCAATAGTTTCCCTACCACTGACATGAGACTCACTGGTCTGTAGTTCCTGGCATCAGTGAGCAGGTAATTGCTAAGCAAGTGCCACTTGAAAGCACTGTTGATGACCCCTTCCATTACTTCACTGACAGTGATGGTAACCATCTGGCAGTGATGGTAATGCCATTGAATGTCAGCGGGTGATGGTTAGGCTTTTTCTTGATGGAATTGGCCATTGTGTGGCATGAATGTTACTTGCCACAGATCAGTCTAAGTCTGAATATTGTTCAGGTCTTGCTGCATATGCACACAGACTGCTTCACTGTCTGGGGAGTCACGAATTGTACTGAAGACTGTGGAATTGTTGATGAACATCCCCACTTCTGACCTTATGATGGAGCAAAGGTCATTGATGAAGCAGCTGAAAATGGTTGGACCCTAGGACACTACCCTGAGAAACTCCTGCATCAATGTCCTGGGGCTAAGATGATTGGTCCACGACAAATACAACCACCTTCCTTTGTGCTAGGTATGACTCAAACATGTCAAGACTTTTTCCCTGATTCCCATTTACTTTAATTTTGCCCAGGCTCCTTGATGCCACATTCTGCCAAATTCTGCTCTGATTTCAAGGTCCATCACTCTCACCACACCTCTTGAGTTCATTCTTTTGTCCATGTTTGGACCAAGGCTTTAATGAGGTTAGGAGCTGAGTAGCCCTGGCTAAACCCAAACTGAATGTGAGTGAGCAGGTTATTGCTGTGTAAATTCCATTTGATAGCACTGTCGACTATCTCTTCCATCACTTTACTGATGATCAAAAGGAGACTGCTAGAGTGGTAATTGGCTGGGTTGGATTTGTCCTGCTTTTTGTGGATGGGACATAGCTGGGCACTTTTCCACATTGTCAGGTAGGAACATAGGACTTAGGAGCAGGATTAAGCCATTCAGTCCTGGTTGTGGTTTCAACTTCACAACTCCCTTCCTGTTTGTCCCCATAACCCTTGACTCCCTTGTCTATCAAAAATCTGTCAAACCCAGCCATGAATAAATTCATTGACAGCCTCCACTGCTTTCTGAGGAAGAGAATTCCATAGACTAACAACACTCTTGAGAAAAAAAAAAACTCCTCATCTCTGTCTTAAAAGGGAGACCTCTTCTTTTTAAACCCTGTCCCCTAGTTCTAGTTTCCCCAAAAAGAGGAAAAATCCTTCCGGTATCCACTTTATCAAGTCCCCTCAGTATCAGTAAGATCACCACATTCTTCGGAACTCCAGTGGGTATAGGCCCAGCCTGTTTGACCTTTCTTCATAAGATCAGTCTTTCATCCCAGGAATGAGTCGAATAAACCTTCTCTGAACTGCTCCTAAGCGCATTTATATCCTTTCTCAAATAAGGAGACCAAAACTGTACACAGTACTCCAGATGTTGTCTCACCAAGGTCAGTGTTGTAGCTGTACTGGAGCAGCTGGCTAGGGGCAAGGCTGGCTTTGGAGCACAGGTCCTTTAGGGCTCGTAGCCTTCCGCTGTTTCTAGATATCATGTGGAATCACATCGGAACAAGCCATTTGGGCTAACAGATTCCTGTCACCGATTAGCTCCGTTTGAGCCCCATGACACCCCACTTCATTTCACCCCATCTGATTATCACTCTAATCTTTTCTCCCTCATGTGTTTATTTAGCTTCCCTTAAATGCACCTGTACAATTCAACTCAACCACTTTCTGTAGGAGTGATTTCCACATTCTCACCACTCTTGCCATAAAGGCGTTTCTCCTGAATTACCGACTGGATTTATTGGGAACTATCTTTCTTTATGGCCCTTAGTATTAGATCGACCCACAAACAGAAACAATTTCTCTCTGTCTCCCCCATCAAACCCCCTCCATAATTTATGATTCAGCCTTCTCTTTTCCAGAGCAGAAAAAGCTGCAGCTGCCTGTTCAGCCTATCCCCCATTTGAGAAATAACAAGTGTTAACAATAATGAAACTTAAGACCACAAATTTAGTCATGTTACACGTGGCGAATGACTTGAAGTGTGTTATGTGCCCACAAAATAATTATCTTTGTAAAGCATAAGGAATATTGACCCAAAAGCATTATATGGAAATAGCCAACTCTCTCAAAGCCTCCACAGAAACAAGTCGTGTCTAACGTTAACTCATGCCTTCCCATTTTACCTGGTAATGACAGTTTGCTGTCATAATTGGCTGCTCCAGGCTTCCCCAGTCACAACTCCCAGCTTCGCTCTATCGAAGGCTTCAAACCAATCAGATTGACACCACAAAGGCAACTTTTGACAATTGCTCCCGGCAACCGGATTAAAAGCTCCGAATTTACCCAACAAACACTCTAGGCTCCCAGATGACAAACTTCATCCCCTTTCTGACAGGCTCTTGAGATGCTGGCAGATTTGTTAGCTTATGCGGCCAGGCCCAAAATGGCACAAGCAGCTGGGCACTTTGTGTGACAGAAGTTTCAGACTCCAGATACACCGATTGCTAACTCCGAACGGACAGATAGCTGGAGTTTTATCAGATGACCTCCTGCCTCCAAATTCCCCAGCCCTAATCTCTTGCCATTGCTTTCCTGACATGTCCACGCTCGCAGCATCCTACCTACCCCCAGAGACAAATGCAAAGCAAATCTGGCTGTGCACACATTGGCTGCTGCATTTCCCACACTTCCAAAAACACTTGAAGGGCTGTAAAATGGTTTGTGATGGCCTGAGCTGGTGAAAGGTGAATTAGAAATGGAACCACTTTCTTTATTACTGCGTTCTTACGCAGAAATGATCCAGTCTGTGTTTGCTGGCAATTTATTCCTAACAGAGGGAAAAGACATGCAATATAAACTACATCAGTGAACTACTGTAGTGAACATCATCAAACCATCTGTGATATTGCAGCAACTCTTCATTATAACAGAGGAGACCAGCAGCTCACTGCTTTTGGTGAACGGACAACAGTAGAACCCAGTTTGGAGACTCAAATGAGACATTGTCTTCAAATCTTCAAATCTTCCCTTGGAGATTAACTGTCTGGCAGGGTAAGATTGTCATGGTTTCTACATCTTCTTGGAAATCATTGTGAAGTAGTGCAAGGATTCACGGGCTGATTTTTCTTTGAGGCAATCCCTTAGGATAGAGGATGACTTCTGATTTGATGTGTTCTGAGATGGCTGATATGTCCAATGTGTGATCTGCAGACTCTGCCCCATTTGGAGCAGGCGGTCCATGAAGGGTAGGGTAAATGAGTTGCTCACTGTGACACTTCAACTTCACCCCTGCCTGTCAAAGCCTCTCGGTGTGCGCGGTGACTTCCTGAACAAACCTTCTCTGTTTTAGTGAGTCACAGGCCAAGGTCTTCTATGAGTTGGCGGGGATGTTTGGCCTAGTCATGACATCCAAACTGGGATGCACAATCTTTACAGTGTGTTGTGAGTCAGAAATTGGACTGGGAGTCAAACTGTACCCTGTGGATCACTGCTGATTGTTCACCGCCTCTGGGCTCTGAGTGTAATCTGCTGCCTTGGATTGCAGTTATAAAAAACAAGGAAAGAACCTGCATTTTTAGTTGCCATGACCTCAGGATGTCTCGGAGCACATTACAGCCAATGAGGTACTTGTGAAGTGTGGCCACTGTTGCCTTGCAGGCTCTCTATGTGCAGCAAGCTCCCACGATCAAACAGTGTGATAATGAACAAACCATCTGCTTTAATGATGTTGGTTGATGATTGAATAGTGGCCAGAACACCGTGGAGAATTTATTCCCAATAATACCTTGGGATATTTACACATTGAGCGAGAAGACACTGCCTCAGTTCTCCATTTAATCCAAAATACAGAACCTGTGACAGTACTACCCCTCCAACAGTGCAGCACTCCCTCAGCACTGCATTGGAAATGTCAATGTTTCTGCAGCGCGTTGTAATATACAGACAGTGGGGGAGGATTTTCCTGTGAGTGGCTTTTGTTTGCAGTTGAACCAAAAAGGAAGGAGCCTGTTGAGGCCTGTATGAAGTCGGACACCTCATTGGTTGAATTTAGATGAGGACCAGCCAATAAAGCAGACTGGCCCTTTCAAAGCACCTCCTGCACATCTTCCTTGGGCTGGCCCCTCACTCTCCTTTGAATGAAAATCTCCCCGATTACATGTTTATAAAACAGACTTCTTGCTAACAAAGTTTGCAGTTTGTATCTGCCCACCCACACATTGCTGTGGTAGCTCGTGTGATTTATGGGATTCCTTGCTGTAATCTACATTTTTATCAGACAGTGTAGGTATTGAAGCAGGAAGAGAATCCAAAGGCAGGCGCTCTCACATACTGCCTGACTTACAAATAACCCTGAGCCTCAGCGCAAAGTTCGCCTGTCATGGGGAAGTGAAAAAACTTCAGCTAGCAAGATATCTTGCGCAACAACAACACGCATTCATATAGCGCATTTAACATAATGAAATGTCCAAAGGCACTTCATAGGAGCAATTAACAAACAAAACTTGACACCGAGCCCAAGAAAGGAGGCATTTGGACCAAGTAAATCAAAAGTCAGTGGGCAATATTTCCCACTGAGTAATCAGGTCGCGGCTTCTCCAGAGATTTGAACCGTTAACCTCGGCGAACACTTTTTTGTGCAGTACTGAGGAAGTGCTGCATTGTTGGAGATCCTGTCTTCCAGCTGAGCCACCAAATCGAGTCTGCAATCGGGTGAAGATAAAAGGCCCAATGACACGAGTAGAAGAAGAATGGGGGTCTTCTCCCCAGTGTCCTCGCCAATATTTATACCTCAACTGATCAACCCATACAGAGCAACTTAGCTGGTTAAATAGCTCATTTGCTGTGTATGGGATCTTGCTGTGTCTACACAAAGTCAGTGATTGTACTTGAATTCTGGCAATAAAGCACTTTGACAAGGATGGGAAAGATGCTGTAGAAATGCAAATTTCCCTTTCAGCGGGTCTCTCCAATCTCACACACCGCAGAAACATTGACATTTCCAATGCAGTGCTGAGGGGGTGCTGCACTGTTGGAGGGGTAGTAGTGTCACAGGTTCTGTATTTAAGATTAGATGGAGAACTGAGGCAACCTCATGAGATGTCCCGCAAGCTCTTTACTGTCACATGAAGGAGCGTGAAGTATCATGCCCATGTGACCCCTGTATTTCACCTTTTGTTTGTGAAGTATTGAAAGCTCTTCTTTTTAAAGGAGACAATGTGGCCAAACACTCTGATTCTTTCCTGCCTGCTTCAGTTCCTTAATATCGAGCTGCTCTGGCAAACAGAGGCTGTTACCTTGTACTCAAAGCAGAGCAAACTGCTGAGCTCAAGTTCTCGTGTACGACCAACCTCAAAGCATCTAGATTATGAGAACATGTTGTCCAAGCTGCACTGCTACTATATTTTCTAAACCCCCTCTCTCCCCAGTCTCTGGAATTTGTCTCCCTCCCCCTCGCCCACCTGCACCCCCACCCCCCACCCCCCACTACTTTGCTTGTCCCTGAAAATTTGTTCCTGTCTTTTTATGGTTGTCATGAAAATATAATAATTTTCATATTATTGTAATTTATTGCAAAGGTAGGTTAATAGTGGGGTTTGGATTAGTTTCTCCGTGTGTAGGTGTGTGTACGTGTGGGTTTTAATTGAATTGCAAACAGCTGGTCTGGGTGCTTTGATGTTTCAGAAGAGAAGCTAGGTGAAGAGAAGCTCGGTGAAGAGAAGCTCGGTGAAGAGAAGCTAGGTGAAAAGAAGCTCGGTGAAGATAAGCTCGATGAAGAGAAGCTAGGTGAAGAGAAGATCGGTGAAGAGAAGCTCGGTGAAGAGAAGCTAGGTGAAGAGAAGATCGGTGAAGAGAAGCTCGGTGAAGAGAATCTAGGTGAAGAGAAGCTAGGTGAAGAGAAGCTAGGTGAAGAGAAGCTCGGTGAAGAGAAGCTCAGTGAAGAGAAGATCGGTGAAGAGAAGCTCGGTGAAGAGAAGCTAGGTGGAGAGAAGCTCGGTGAAGAGAAGCTCGGTGAAGAGAAGCTAGGTGAAGAGAAGCTAAATGCTAAATACGTAAACAAGGTTGAAGTTTTAGAATGTGAGGTGTGAAGAATATTTGCATTTTTAGATAAATCCAAGTCATGAATTTCCAAGAGATGGTAAGGTGTTACACCTAGCCAACAGAGGCTAAGCCAAACAGTGTGTTTATTTCTCCCAGAGATTACTGATGATAATATGAGTGCTATGAAAGATTTATATTATGGAAAAAGAAAAGTTGCAAAGACATATTGGGACAATGGAATATACATTGAAAAGGGAGAAACATGTATAAAGGAGATTAGGTTATGTATAAGGAAAGAAGGCATTCTAAGATCCAACAAGTGTGAAAAGCCTCCAGCCTCTGTGTACCCAGCTGCTGTCTCCAGGAACCAAAGCTAAGAGAATTCATTTTAAATATCACTGTCCAGGGTATTGTGTGCTTTGCTTGGGTCTGTTGAAATTTATGTTGTTTTACTGTTGCCTTAACAGAGGTGAAACAGGGAGTTAGATTAACTAGGAGAGCTAGGAGTTGTCATAGTAATAATTTGTAAACCTACGTATGCGCTTAAAATCATTTTTTTTTACTAATAAAGGTTTAATTTAGTTTTGTAAGAAACCTATAAGACTCGGCGGTCTTTTTGCCACTGAATTCAAGACACGCATCTCAAAATAAATTCAAATTGTAAAATAGTTTTGGCAGCTGTTTCAAGTTTCCCTCTGGGATTTGAACAACTCAGCATTTACCATCTGCTGTGCCATAACAAAATTGGTGGCTCTTTGCGGGATGTATTTGAAATTCCTTGATTGGTTTGGAGTTGGTGAATCTTAAGGTTATGAGTACGAGAAGCACTTTAAATTCAGGAGTAGTGTTGTTTCTGTGTGTTTGGACTATCAAAAGGTGAATGCAATGACAAAAGCAGATTCATATCCTATACTACGGTTGGAAGATTACTTTGAGAAGGTGGGACAATCAAAATTTATCAGAAAGATTGACTTGCTAAGAGGATATTGGCAAGTACCATTATCGGAGAAAGCAAAGGAGATACTGGCTTTTGTGAGGCCATATGGACTATATCAGTTTAAAGTCATGCCAATTGGTATGGAAAGTGCACCTACAATTGCAGCTCTGAGTAATTGTGCTGTTTATATTGACGACTTATAGTTTTCAGTCAAACGTGGGAGGAGCATTTACAACATCTAGAAGAATTATTTAATCGACTACAAGAAGCTAATTTGGTGATGGACTTGGCTAAAAGTGAATTAACAAAAGTGCAAGTTATGTATCTGGGCCATGCCATTGGACATGGTAAGGTGGCTCATTTACCAACTGCTGTGCCATAACATGGTGATATTGCACTCAGGGATGCTGAATGCAAATACCTGGCCCCATTTAAGCCTTTATTGAAATGATTCCAAGTACAAGAGTCTTGCTACTTTGGTGAGACCACACCATCAAGCACTGTGTGTGCAGTTTTGGTCTCTGTACCTAAGGCAGGATAATCGTGTCTTAGAGAGTGTGCAACATGGATGCAATAGATTGGCTTCTGGGTTGAAAGCGCTGTCCTTTGAGGAGAGATTGAATAGAATGGCCTATCTGATTCTTATTGAAATGTATAAAATTCTAAGAAGGCTTGTCAGGGAGATGTTGAGAGGCTTTTTCCAATGGCTAGAACTAGAGAACATAGTCTCACAATAAGAGGTCAACCATTTTGGACTGAGATGAGGAGGAATTTGCTCACTCAGAGGGCTGTGAATCTTGGGAATTTTCCACCCAGAGAGCTTGGATTTTTGGGCACAAGGGGAACCAAGAGATGCACTTGGCCGAATGGGTGCAGCTCCAAAAACAGTAAAGAAACTCAACACCATCCAGGACAAAGCAGTGCACTTTACTGGTACCCCATACACCGCCTTCAACCTTCACTTCCTCCACTGCAGACACACTGTGATGGTACTGTCTACAAGGTGAACTGCAGCAACTTGCCAAGGCTCCTTCAACAGCAACTCCCAAACCTGTGACCTCTACCACTTAAAGGGACAAGAGCAGCAGAGGCATGGAAACACAACCACTTGTAAGTGCCCCATAAAGTTACCCAATCATGACTTGGAATGACATCGCGGTCCCTTCAGTGTCACTGGGTCAAAATCTTGGACCTCTCTCCCTAGCAGCACTGTGGGTGTACCTACACCACGTGGACTGCAGTGATTGAAGAAGGAGCATCAGCACAACATTCTCAAGGGCATTTAGGGATGGGCAATCAATACTGGCCTAGCCAGCAATGCTCTCATGCCATGAATGAATAAAGTAAAATGGGTGGAATTTTACAGCCCACCCTGGGATTGACCTGGGGTGGAGGTGAGGTCGTAAAAGTGGGTGTCATGATTGGCCACCTCCGCTGGTCACCTGATGGTCTTTTTGTTAGCTGAGGAGGGTGACTCCTGTTTGATTACCCTGTGCACAATGCACACAGGGTGCCCTATCCCCAGTGGGGACCCCCCCACCCACCCCTTCCCCCCCATCCCACCAGCATGTGCCCCTCCATCCCAACCATCCTGAACCAGGTCCTCCAACTACTTCAACAGGGCCTCTGGCCCCAGCGGAAGAATCCAATTTAGCTTCTAACCCAGCTCCAGCAACGATGATGTATGGGTACTGCATGCAGTCCCAGCAATGACTACCCGCCCCTGGTGACGCTGTTGTGATTAGTTCATGGAGGAAATGCACATCTCAGCCTGAGCCAATAATCGGCGAAGGGGCTACTCCCTTCATGTAAAATTCTGGCCATGATGTGCAAATCAGCTTTTCTTCTCCTGCACACCTTAGACAAAGGAACAAATTAGACAAGGCCTGAAGAACAGTCAGCAGCTGTTGAATGCAGCTGGGACCCCTGAGGTACTGCAGGAATTCGCCAAGGCTCCTTAGACAGCACCTTACAAACCCACGAGCACTAACATCTAGAAGGACAAGGGCAGGAGATAGATGAGATCACCATCACCTGGAAGTTCCCCTCCAAGTCACTCACCATCCTGACTTGGAAATATATCGGCCATTCCTTCCCTGTCGCTGGGTCAAAATCCTGGAACTCCCTCCCTAACAGCACTGTGGGTGTACCTATACCACATGGACTGCAGCGGCTCAAGAAGGCAGCCCACCACCACCTTCTCAAGGGCAGTTATGGATGGGCAATAAATGCTGGGCCCAGCCAGCGAAGCCCACATCCAATGAATGAATAAAAAAGGTCTCTACACTGGGAGCTACATAAGGATGGGATGATTCATCTCCAATGTGCTGACAGTGCCCCATCTTGCCACCCTGTTACCTGTTGATCATTATGGTTAAAGCACTCCGGGAAGAAAGGAACAATAAGAGACTTGCATTTCTGTAGCACCTTTCCACCTTGGAAATTCCCAAAGTATTTTCCAGAAAATGGGGTATTTTTGAAGGGTGGTCACCGATATAATGTAAGAAACGCGGTCAACAAATTGCATGCACCAAGCTCTCACAAACAGCAGCACAATTATGACCAGATCAGCAGTGTTTTAGTGACAGAAGCAAAATGCTACGGATGCTGGAAATCTGAAGTCAAAACAGAAAATATTGGAATTCTTCAGCAGGTCCGGCAGAATCTGTGGAGAGAGATACAGAATTAACAGATCAAGTCAATGACCTTTCATTAGAGGGTGTCCAGATCATGGCTATATGTAAATGGAATTTCTTTCTTTCTTTCAACCGGTGCTATTAGTGCCCTTAATCATGCTCTTACCCTGTTAAAGTTGATTATTTGACCGTGGCCCACTTCTGGCATCAGCCACATGCTCAGTCCCAAGCAGAGTCGCCAGATACCAATCAAGGTAGGGATTCTCCCAAATTCCAATTCTCCGTAAATCTAATTATAGCCCAAACTATCCCCATTGCTTCCCCTTCACCTCCCCTCCGCAACTCAAAGCCTATGCAAAATGGTTCCCCAACCACCCCAACCCTTCCGTTCCCCTCCTATCCCCCTCTGAGTCAGCGAGAGATGGCATTGAGTTTCCTGATCAATCCTGGCATTGGGAGCTAGTCAGGATGAGGGTGCTTTTTATAAATAGAATAAGCAATATCTTGGCACGGGTTGGAGGAAGTAAAAGGTGAATGTTTCAACTCCGCTTGCTTGGTGACTGATGTGTGGTGCCACTTTCATCGATCAGAGTGCAGAGCTTTTGTTGTGAGGCTTATCAACTGTTGCAGCAGACTTGCAGACTCCGGCACGCAGATATCAGGCCAGCAATCGCATTCGAAGTCTGTGACCTCGTTTTGGAAAGGCACCTCAGGGCTCTGACTGACTCAATCTGCATTGTTTGTACCTCCGCACATCTTCCACTGGCTGTGTGACAGGACAGCCTCCATATAGCAGATCAACAGGTAATTACAGAGTGGCAGATTATTGACCACATTCCATGCAACTCCGTGCCAGAGAGCAGATTGATAAAGACAAGACCTTCTGTTCTCTTCACGTTTGTTTTTCTGATGACTCAGCAAGTTTAGCCAGTGACTATGTTCCTACAAGGTGCTAAGTCTCACAGCTAGGATGAGCGTCAACTCTCCAGTATGATGGTGATTCGAGCATGATAAAGGCTGCATCATGATCTCCCACCTCAACATCCACCCACCCCCCCACACTGTTCCAACCCGGCCAAACAGCCATCTCCAATATTTTTATCATGAATAAATGAGTGTCAAAGAAATGCGAAAAAGCACCCTTCTTTAATTCTCCTAATTGCTCACAGTAGATTAACCCTTCATTCTCGGACACACCAGGACAACCTTGGAGTGTTGCTGAACCTCAGTGGAAACCCTACACATGGAGACAGGATTTACTTTCTCATGAAGGATTCTTATTATGTATCGTTTTGCCTGTAAATGCAATCAGTTCAAATATACACCTCAATTGTACAAATGTCAAACGCCATAGATATCTGTCAGCACTCTGCCTCGCACAAGCTTAGGAAGCGGAATTGACAGAAGGGTGAGTGTTGTTTAGCGGGCATAACACAACAAAGTGAAACCATAAATGCTTAATGTTGGTCTTTGAAACCTTCTGATGCAGCTCTGTCAGCACCTCTTTTTGCACCAAAGTGAAACCTCTCTTTTATTATGTACACAGTACATCAAATATCCTGTTGCACAAAGACAAATTGGCAGAAAAATAAACTTTCAGCGAATGGGGCACATGCTTATCGAAGGGGTCTCCAGCTCCCCTCACCATTTCAGCATTGCAACTTCTGAAATTGAAGTGATACAAGAACAGGTTGCTGTGGGTTACAGTAACTTGGAAATGAGAAGAACTTGCATTTCTATAGTGCCTCAGGACGTCCAATAGCACTTTACAGCCAATTAGCTACTTTTGGAAGTCTGGTGACTATTACAATCACGTGAGGCAGCATGTTTACGCATAGCAAGATCCCATTAGCAGCTACGTGATCATGACCGGATAATTTGTGTTAGTGGTGTTGGTTGAGGGATAAGTGTTACTCAGGACATCAGGGTGAACTCTCCTCTGAGTAGTTCCACAGATTCCTTTACATCTGCTTTGTTAAAAAGTTAACATCGGTATCTGTTTATGATCACCCCAGCGCTCTTCAGAAAAAGGAACACATGGATTGGAGGCTAATCTTACGCCCACCAGGAATCTGGCAGGCAGGGTGGACAGCTGGTTTGGTGCCCAGGTTTTGGTGGTGGTCGAGCTGAATATTTTGAGCCTTGATCGTGGTTGAGCTGAGAGAAATTGTGCATTTATTGTTAACTTAATTCATCCAGTGGCACATTAACCTCTGAGTCCCCAAAAAAAACAGATGATCTGGTTATATATCACATCACTGTTTGTGGGAGCTTGCTGTGCAGAAATGGACAGCCAACATAGCAGCAACTACACTTCAAAGTAACTCATTGGTTATAAAGCGATTTGGGACTTCCTGAAGTCTTGAGAGGTGCTCTATCTATAAATGCAAATCCTTCTTATGGAGCACACCTACAGCAAGGAGTGTTGCCTCCTCCTTTCATACTGCACTTTCTCTCTCTCTCTCTCTCTCTCTGCTTTTGCTCTCCACCGCCACCCCCAGGTGTGGGAATGAATTCTCTACCCTCTGTGTTAGCCTGCCTTCGCCCACCTCACCAGCTGACAGTGTTGCCAGAGGCAGGCTCCCTTTCAACACAAACACAATGACTGCCTCGCCAAGCTGCCTGTTCTGGAGACAGCCTCTATCAACAGAGCCTGTGGATTGACAAAGCTGCGGCTGTGGGTTAGCTGACAGCTTTTAAGAGGCCAGGGCAAGTGCAAGCATGTGAGAGAGGGTGTTTACTGTAGGCTAGTGAGCTGAATGCAGATGTGAAAACTCTGTGAAGGGCTTCTTTCACAACCATACGTGCAGGCTACTTGGGTATAATCCTCTCTGCTTATTGTACAGGTGATGTTGGACATCCTGGGAGTTATTTTGTGTCTTTCTGTCATTTCTACATCCCAGTGAGTAAGTAACAAATAAAGATTATGTTTTAATCCTATAAAGGCAGTAAACTATTACTAGTCAATCACATTACTGAAGCTTTTGGATTTCATTCAACAAAAGTTCACGAAGAAAGCAGCCTTTCTGATTAGACTGACAAGGTTTTGAAATCTCCTGTCTCATAAATTTTCGAAACAAAGGCTTGTATTGATGTAGAGTCTCGAGAACATGTCAGAGTGCCTCACAAGCAATGAATTAAAGGCGTTGAACTGCTACGAGGGCAAAGGCACAGCTATTGCATGCACAGCAAGATGCCAAAAGGCAGCACTGAATATTTTTTAGGTTGAAGGATAAATATTGACCAGGAAACAGGGGAGAACTTCCCTGCTCTTCCAATAGTGCCTGTGGAGCTTTATATCCACCTGAAAGGGCCTTGATTTAACATCGCAACCAAACAATGGACTCTCCGACTGTGCATTGCTCCCTCAATAGTACCCACCTTCAAAGGTGCAGTGTTCCCTCAGGACTCTCCCTCAAGTAGAGGTAGGAACCCTCACAACATTTAAGAAGTATTTAGATGAGCACTTAAAATGCTATAGCATACAGGGCTATGGGCCAAGTAGATAGGTGCTTGATAGCCAGCATAGACATGATGGGCCGAAGGGCCTGTTTCTGTGCTGTATGACTGTATGACTAACCCCTCTGACAATACAACGCTCCCTTCAATGCTACCTCCCTCCTTCAGTGCAGTGCTCCCTCAATACTACCCCCATCCTGCAGAGCAGTGCTCCCTCAGTGCTCCATTATGGGCTCAAGGCTCTGGAGTGGGGCTTGAACCTATAACCTCTGGCTTGGGCCAGTGCTCATGCTGATCCACAGCTAATGAGATACAGTTCCTCTGTGTGTGAGTCATTAGCTGGTGTTAATTATTTGGCAGCAGAGTGGATCAGATATTGCACTACACAACAAACACAACCCAATCAATCATTAAAGTTCTTTCTGCTCTTATTAAAGAGCTAATAGAGAGAGAAGAAAAACAATATTGGAACACCTCGAGCACTTTTCAATTCATCTTACTTCAAATAATAGATGATTGGCTGCCAGGGAATTTCGGTTTGGATTTACAAACTCGAAATCTCATTTTTTAACTCAACGAATAACTAACTCTTGAAATCATCAATGTAATTGCCAGATTTTGTTATCTGGAGGAGATTAACTTGCAAAGGAGGTGGTGGTTTTTGAGAATTAGTTGCTGGCTGGAAAATCTCCAAGCACAGCTACCGAGTAATTAAGCCAAATTTTCGTGAAATGTGGGAGGAGTCTATCACGGTTTACACGAGGTTCACTTGAAAGTCAGGATAGATTTGCAGGTCTGTCTAACTCAGATGCTGGCGATGTCAAGGGAGGGTATCGGCCGTAACTAAGCTCCAATGTTTATTAGGCAGGAACAGGGGCCAGAGAGCACAAGGCATTGGAGGGATGGAGTGGCGTTTGAAGTTTGAAGTTGTGATAATACCGGATAGCTTTCCAAAGCTGAGTGTGTGAGTCATTGATCGTCCTGTTCCTGCCTTCTGTTCCCACTTATCACTAATTATCCTGTCAAGATGTCAACTTTTCCATGTTATGCAAACCGGAAGGAAACTTATTCCTGTTGCTTTATTTGAGGGAAATGGATCAGAATTCGAATTCCATGTAGTCCGCCTGCAGATTGCTAATCCTTTCTAAATTCCACCCCCATCCAGCTTCACAGCCCTCTCCCTCCCTCCAGACACAGTGGCACAGGTGTCCAAGGGACCATGTGCAAACATAGGGCTATTCAACTGGGGAGGCATCAGAGCCAATCTAATGTACAGCATGACGGCACATTTTTTATGTTTATTATTATTTTTTAGGATGTGGACATTGATAGTGAGGCCAGCATTTGTTTCCCATCCCTAATTGTCTTTGAGAAGGTGGGGGTGGTGGACCTTCATCTTTGAAGCCTTGAGTGACACCTCATCGGCGGGGGGGCCATTAAGAGTCAACTACATGAGTCGACACTAGAGCCAAAAGCTGATGACCTGAATAACTTGCCTTGTAAGCTCTGAGTATTGGGTAGAACTCAAACATATCAGAGGGCCGCCGGAGGTGACTTCAACCTCCTCTTCATTGCTTAGAGGCCCTCAGTGCTCATAGCAGATTACTGGCTTTCTGATTAAAGGCAGGATAGGAAGCCAAATATATCAGACCTCAAATTATGGTCTGTTTTCATCAAATAGTATTGCACAGCTCGAAAGGAGGCCATTTGACCTATTGTTGGCTCTTTGAGAAAGTTATCCAATAAGCCTCACTCCCCATATCCCTGCAATTTGTTTCTTTTCAAATATTTATTCCAGTTCACTTTTGAACCTGCTTCCAGCACCCTTTTAGACAGTGCAATCCTAATGAGAAACTCTCTGCCTAAAGAACTTTTCCTCACCTACCCCTCTGTCAATTTACAGAGGCTGATCATCAATGGCAAAGGAATTTCCCAAGTACAATAAATTGGTCTTTACTGAAGAGAAGGATATTGGAGATTTGCTGAACTAATTCAGGGGAGATGGTGGTGTAACGGTGGTGTCACTGGACAAGTAATCCAGAGATCCAGGCCAATGGTCTGGAGGCATGAGTTCAAATCCCTCCATGGTTACTGTGGAATTTGAATTCAATTAATAAGTCTGGAATATAAAGCTAGTCTCAGTAATGTTGACAGGACAACTATCATTGACTAGCTCACTGATGCTCTTGAGGGATGGAAATTTGCCATCCTTACCCAGTTGGGCCTACCTGTGACTCCTGACCCACATCAATCTGGTTGACTCATAACTGCCCTTTGAAATGCCCTGGCAAGCCAAGTTCAAGGGCAGTTGGGGATGGGAAACAAATGCTGGCCTTGCAAGTGATGCCCATGTCCCATGAAAGGATAAAGACCTTGATCTGAGAGTGAACTGTGTGGTGCACTTTACCTTGGCTGGGGGTAGACAAAGTGCCAGGGCCCCATGGGATACACCTTGGAATCCTGGGACAGAAAATTACCAAGGCCCCCAGGAAACTGTGAGGGAGATTTCAGCTGATGGTAGCTCTTTTCTGATCTTGTCCACCCATTTGCCCACCCGTATCGGCTTTAAGGCAGGCATTTAACTGTGTGCACAGTGCTCTTACCCAGGAGAAAGTTGTAGCGGGAAATACATGCAGATTGACTCCAAGAGAGCCGATGACAGGGACCCACATGAACGATTGCAGGGCTTGGAACTGGCTGAGGGGGTGGAGGAGGAGCATAGTAAATCAGTTAAAAATTAAGAAATGGAGAGTAGGAGTTTCTCAGGGTGGTTCATGGTGAGCCACATGTTCTGTCCTGGGACAACTTCAGATCACTATTCATCAATGAGGGAGCGGTGTCCAAAGTTGCAGATGATGCCAAAATATAATTCATTCTTTCGAAGACATAAGGACATTACAAAGGGACATTGATAAGATGGGGATTCCTGTGTTGATTGGGTGAGGACATGTTCGTGGTGGGAGCCTGTGAAACTCTCTCACTTTGTAGGACTAACCTCTGTATCAGTTATGGCCTGTTGAAGGAATGATCATCTTGTGGCCCATCAGTGTAAATCAGGCCCAGAATCCTTCCACTACTTCACACTGATCTCCAAGAAGGTACTAAAATAATGACAGTGCCACAGAAAAGACTATTTAACCTGCAGGGGAAGGTGTGAGATTGCACTATTGGGCTCCACACTATAGGAAGGACATTGTGAATAGGGATTAACTGAATTGCTGTGTGAAAGAGCTGATATGGACTCAATGAATCAAATGGCTTGCTTTATATGATGTACTATTCTACGATTGTAAGGGTTACTAAACAGATTCACTGGGGTGTTCTCTCATTTATGTCAAATGTAAAGAAAGACTTGATGACCCAAGGTTTTTTACTGAGAACATCACAGTTTAGGGATGATGTGATAGGAGCATTTAATATCCTGAAAGAACGGGGCCATTCCGCCTCTCAAACCTGCCCTGCCATTCAGATAGATCATGGCTTACCTGCACCTCATCTGCATTTAACCACCTCTTTTCCTTATCTCTTAATAACTTTACCCAACAAAAATTCATTGCTCTCAGTCTTGAAAGATCCAAGTGCACCCCAGCATCCACAGCCTTATAGGGTAAAGAGTTCCAGAGAGACACGGACTACTTCAAAGACAACAATTTGTACTTGTATAGTGGCTTTAGCACAGTAAAGCACCCCTTCCTGGGAGTGTGATCAAACAAAATCTGACACTGATGCACATAGGAGATAAGTATCCAAAAGATTGGTCAAAGAGGTTCGTTTTTAGGAATGCTTTACAGGGGGAAAGAGAGGCGGAAGGGTGGAGAGGTTTAGGGCAGGAATTCCAGAGCTTAGGGGCCAGGAAGCTGAAGGCATGGCCGCCAATGGTGGGGCAGTTAAAATTGCGGATGCACACAAGGCCGGAATTGGAGGCATTCCCAGACAGGAGCCAATGTAAGTCATTTCTGTGGTTGAGGGGGTCGAGAACAAAAGGATCTTTACGCAAGATTGTACATTTTTTTTATTCTTTCAAGGGATGTGGGCATCACTGGCTTGACCAGCACTTTTATTGTCCAACCCTAATAACATCATAATTTCTCCATTTGTATTTTCTCAGAAACTTAATTGATTGAGCTTGTCAGGGCAGGATTTGAACTTAAGGTCCTTAGTTGCTAGCTCAGTGCCATTGCCACTCTCTCACATCGTATATCTGTATTGTATGTGAGCCATCGCCAGCTGTGAGGTATCAGGTATACTTGACTGTGAGCAAGGGCCTGACTAATATTACATCCAGATGTGCTCCTGGTGTTTTTTATTTACAACTCTTGTCTCTGAAGCTTTAGCCTGCAGCATGAGCCGAAGATTTTCAGATTAAACACCACATTGAGGTGTTTGTACTCTGAAATGCAGAGGGCCCAGAATCACAATGACAGCAGCAACTTGTCAGAGCCATGCTCCTTGCTGCTGCCTGACTTATCCAGTTCACTTTCAAGGAATTTGAAAAGAGAGAAAGTTTGAAAGGCAAGCAATTGCAGCAAATTAATTTAAATTTAAATTTAATTTTATCTGGCCAAAATTGTACAGAATTCAGACACGCAGGTTTAATATTATTCATGTTTCTATCACTCTGTTTCAAGTCATTCCTCTGCTCCATCTGGTTAAATCATAAAGCCAGTCATCGAATCGAACAGAAGGAGGCCATTCGGCCTATTGTGTCTGTGCTAGTTTTTTTAATGTATCCAATTCTCTCCACTCTCCCATTCTACCCCATGGCCCTGCAACATTTCTTTGGAAGTAAGTTCAAGTTCAAGTTTAGGTGTAGTGGTATTGTTCCTGGAGTGGTAATCCAGAGACTCAGGGTAATGGGGGCCCGGGTTCAAATCCTGCCACAGCAGATGATGGAACTTGAACTCAATAAAAATCTGGAATTAAAAGTCTAATCATGAAACGATTGCCATAAAAACCCATCTGGTTCACTGATGTCCTTTAGGAAAGGAAATCTGCCATCCTTACCTTGTCCAGACCCACAGCAATGCCCTCTGAACAAGAGCAATTAAGGATGGGCAATAAATGCAGCAATGCCACATCCCCTCAACAAATAAGTAAAAATACTATACAGAATTCAGAGAAAGAAAGGCTAGAAGCTTAATGATTCTGTTACCCATTATGGACAAATGTGTTCTTTTTATTATTCATTCCTGGAGTGTAAGGCCAGCATTTATTGTCCCGTCTAAGTTTCCTGGAGAGGGTGGTGGTGTACCTCCGACTTGATCTGTTTGATCTGTTCTGAGACACCTCAGCAACTTGCTCAGCTGCTTCAGAGCCCAGCTAGTTATGTGTAGCCTCAGACTGATTAAGGGTGGCAGGTTAACTTCCTAAAGAATATAGTGTGTGATTTTATCACCAAAAGACCTTGCTCATTCTGAAATTCTGTTATCTGCTCAACTGGTTCACTATCATCCTACCCAGGAGACAATCCAGGCCACAGACAATCCTTTATTCAAATATCTCCCATGTCCGGCACTCAGTTTTAACCCTGCTCAGAGCAGTTCAGTTTTCCTTTACTCAGCGATAATGTGTTCAGAACACGATTTCTCATGAGAGCAATAACACTGAGGGTAGATTGTCGGTTTCTTGCCATGTTTCACTGGCTTTGCTTTTATTGACAGTAAAATCCCAAATACATTTCTTGCAAGCGTGTATTTTATGATTCTTCTATTGAGACCAAATACAGAGAAACTCTCCCATTTACTTTGAACTTGGATGAACATAGACCAGGTGAAAAGGAAGTGAGAAAAATAACACCTTTTCCTGGTTGAACACTGGAAATTTGCAGCGAAGGGGCAGACCAATTGGCCCATCGTGTCATTCTCTGTGCAATGTGACCACTTTGCTCTCTCCCCATAGCCCTGTGTCAATCCCAAACTCATCCCACTGCCCCGCTCTCTCCTCATAGCCCTGTATCAATCCCAAACTCATCCCACTGCCCCGCTCTCTCCTCATAGCCCTGTATCAATCCCAAACTAATCCCACTGCCCCGCTCTCTCCCCATAGCCCTGTATCAAACCCCAAACTAATCCCACTGCCCCGCTCTCTCCCCATAGCCCTGTATCAATCCCAAACTAATCACACTGCTCCACTCTCTCCCCATAGCCCTGTATCAATCCCAAACTAATCCCACTGCCCCACTCTCTCCCCATAGCCCTGTGTCAATCCCAAACTCATCCCACTGCCCCGCTCTCTCCCCATAGCCCTGTATCAATCCCAAACTCATCCCACTGCCCCGCTCTCTCCTCATAGCCCTGTATCAATCCCAAACTAATCCCACTGCTCCACTCTCTCCCCATAGCCCTGTATCAATCCCAAACTAATCCCACTGCTCCACTCTCTCCCCATAGCCCTGTATCAATCCCAAACTAATCCCACTGCCCCACTCTCTCCCCATGGCCCTGTATCAATCACCAAACTAATCCCACTGCACCGCGCTCTCCCCATAGCCCTGTATCAATCCCAAACTCATCCCACTGCCCCGCTCTCTCCTCATAGCCCTGTATCAATCCCAAACTAATCCCACTGCACCGCTCTCTCGCCATGGCCCTGTATCAATCCCCAAACTAATCCCACTGCACTGCTGTCTCTCCATAGCCCTGTGTCAAGTCAGTATTGGAAGAAGAGCAGGGGAGTTTTCTCCAGTGACCTGGCCAATCCCTCACCAGCGTCACTGAAAGATTTATTTTCTAGGCATTATCACATTGCTGTTTGTTGGATCTTGCAGTGCACAGATTTGCTCCCAGGTCTTCTATATTATAACACTTGAAAAGAATTTCATTTGTTGTAAATCCCTTTGGGACATCCTGAGGTTGTGAAAGTTGCTATATAAATTCCTTCTTTCATTTGCCTGCAGATGCATGGATCGACCTTGGATTTCTGTCCCCTTTATATCAGCCTCTTAGCCTCTGGTCACCTGCTCTTTCAGCTTTTTTTGAAAGGCACTAATGGACTGAGTAGTCATTTGAGGCTCTCCAAGCAAGGCAGATATTTTGTCCCCTCTTCTTTATGTGATGCCCTGATGTGCTTCACTTGATCCGGTACTGTCTTTTGCAATTTTCTTCCCTAACCGCACCAGAGTTTGCTAATGTAAGTGTGAATAATTATGCACAGAATTACACCAAACATTCCACATTAAACAGACCTTTCGATCCAATGGATTTATACTCCACACGGGCTTCCTCCTCCCCCTCTTCATTTCACTGTATCAGCATAGCCTTCTGTTCCTTTCTCTCTCATATGTTTATCCAGGTTCTCGTAAAATGCATCTATACAAACCACCTCAACTACTCCACATGTTCTCATGGGTAAAGAAGTTTCTCCTGAATTCCCTATTGGATTTATTGGGGATAGTCTTATATTTACAGCACCTAGTGTTGCCTCCCCTACATGTGTAAACATCTCTCTATGTCTCCTTAGTCAAATCCATTAAAAAAATGATCAAATCAGGGAGTGAAAAGTCAGTTTGCTTCACAATCGGGTTGGGGAAGGTGAGCATAGACTGATAGTTGGGTTCAGCTCAGGGCAGGTGAGTGGTATGGGTACGAGATGGTGCGAGCACTTGGCGATTGGAGATCATGTGATGAAACCTTTAGCAATACATCCAGCCAGAATTGGCAGCCTCCATGTAGGTGAAACCCCTTTTTAAGGAGATGCTACCAGTTGAGAACTTTATTCTGACGCACTTGTAAGACAGCAGGTGATAGCAGAATTAGAGTTTTAGCTTAAAGCAAGCTGGGTAGTTTTGGTAAAATCCAAAACTGTTAATAAGTTTATTTCCACATGTAATACAACATTAAATTCAAACCTGTTCCGTGTGATTATGTGAGGTACCAATATTGTTTGGCCCTCTCACCATTCATCACATCATAATGACTCTTAATCAAGGGAAGTAAGGACATATGGAGTGATGACAATCTTTATGCAGTTCTTGGGTGAGCTTGCTTATTAAGTAAGTGGAGTTTCTAAGTGACATAAGTGAACAATATAACAAAGGTGTGATTGTGGATCCACTGAACCTGGACCACAGGATAAAAACGGTAATAAAGAGAACTGGAGGTATCAGACAGAGGTAGAAGACGAGGAAGAGGCAGTGGGTTTATGATTCTACTCGAGGGAGAGGATAATATCGTTTGGCTTATTCTCTGAGCTGTTGTTAAAGGGATTATATTTACATTACTTATTCCATATCAATATGGCATCTCCCTCAGATGCATACTCTTCATAACTGTCTTGCCTCACATCCCTTTCCCACCTTTGCCCAATCTTTGCAAAAAGTCGATGACAGATGACTGCTTGAAAAGTGCTGTGGTTCCCAGTCTCATTTCGAGTGGAAGGAGCAATCAAGTCAAAGAGTGAAATGAGTAAAATCGTATTATCAGAACTTTATTGATAACTGGCAGAGAAATACAAAAATGGTCATAATATATCTGCCGCCAAACCCACATTACCATGAAAATTTCATTCAGTACCAACTTCTTCAGATTTTGACTCTTCCTTTGATTGTTCAGCAATGGTTTCTACACCAGATTTTGACTCTTCCTTTGATTGTTCAGCAATGGTTTCTACGCCAGATTTTGACTCTTCCTTTGGTGGTCTAGCTACAGTTTCTACACCAAATTTTGACTCTTCCTTTGGTGGTCTAGCTACAGTTTCTACACCAAATTTTGACTCTTCCTTTGGTGGTCTAGCTACAGTTTCTACATCAGATTTTGACTCTTCCTTTGGTGGTCTAGCTACAGTTTCTACACCAGATTTTGACTCTTCCTTTGGTGGTCTAGCTACAGTTTCTACACCAAATTTTGACTCTTCCTTTGGTGGTCTAGCTACAGTTTCTACATCAGATTTTGACTCTTCCTTTGGTGGTCTAGCTACAGTTTCTACACCAAATTTTGACTCTTCCTTTGGTGGTCTAGCTACAGTTTCTACACCAAATTTTGACTCTTCCTTTGGTGGTCTAGCTACAGTTTCTACACCAAATTTTGACTCTTCCTTTGGTGGTCTAGCTACAGTTCCTACACCAAATTTTGACTCTTCCTTTGGTGGTCTAGCTACAGTTTCTACACCAAATTTTGACTCTTCCTTTGGTGGTCTAGCTACAGTTTCTACACCAAATTTTGACTCTTCCTTTGGTGGTCTAGCTACAGTTTCCTCACCAAATTTTGACTCTTCCTTTGGTGGTCTAGCTACAGTTTCTACACCAAATTTTGACTCTTCCTTTGGTGGTCTAGCTACAGTTTCTACACCAAATTTTGACTCTTCCTTTGGTGGTCTAGCTACAGTTTCTACACCAAATTTTGACTCTTCCTTTGGTGGTCTAGCTACAGTTTCTTCATCAAATTTTGACTCTTCCTTTGGTGGTCTAGCTACAGTTTCTACACCAAATTTTGACTCTTCCTTTGGTGGTCTAGCTACAGTTTCTACACCAAATTTTGACTCTTCCTTTGGTGGTCTAGCTACAGTTTCTACACCAAATTTTGACTCTTCCTTTGGTGGTCTAGCTACAGTTTCTACACCAGATTTTGACTCTTCCTTTGGTGGGCTAGCTACAGTTTCTACACCAAATTTTGACTCTTCCTTTGGTGGTCTAGCTACAGTTTCTACACCAAATTTTGACTCTTCCTTTGGTGCTCTAGCTACAGTTTCTACACCAAATTTTGACTTTTCCTTTGGTGGTCTAGCTACAGTTTCTACACCAAATTTTAACTCTTCCTTTGACTCACTGGCTACAATTTCTCTACCAAGTTCTAGACCTTCCTTTGATTGTCCGGCTATGGCTTCTCCACTAGTTTTTGCCCATTCCATTGATTGGTCAAATATTTTGATGTCAGAAGATTTTCTTAAATCCTTTGAATGCTTACGCCAATCACTAGGTTTCAGAATATCCTTCCACTGCTCAAGCTTAGTGTGTTCTACGTTTTTCACTTTACTTTTGGACGAAGCCAGTAAGCCTTCTTCAGGAATTTTACCTAAGTTCAACATTTGTTTATCGTCACTTAATCTCTTCTCATCCTTCATTTGTCTTAACTCACTTGACAAGTTGTAAGTGCCCTGTCGAACTTTTGTAAACCTCATGGATGTTTTCCTGGACAATGTGTGCAATGGTATGAACTTGGAAGAAAAATTCTTCTGACAATAGGTGGAGGTAGCCATGGTTTGCGTGTCATAGAAGGGCACAGTGCACATGATGAAGTCTGTCATGTTAAGTTCAAATAAAGGGGAGGGATTTGTGATAACGAATCTGAAGGAGAGGAAAACAAGAGTGACTTAGAATCAGTAAAGTACAGCATGAGGCCATTCGGCCCACTGACTCCTGCTAGCACGATACAATTAGTCCCAATCCCCTGCTCCTTCCCTATAGTCCAGCATTTGTTTCCATTTAAATAATTTATCCAATTCGCTTTTGAAAGTTGCTACTGAACCTGCTCCTGCTGTCCTTATAAAGAATGCATTCCAGGTCACACATTGATGAAGCCAAAAGTACTATCTCAAAACATTCCTCTTTGGACCAAGCTTTTGGTTACCCCTCCAAGCATCTTCTTTGGCATTCAACAGATCCTTTAACCTGCCTCCAATATTCTCTCTCTACCTGGACCCTTCCATCTGGCCTCTTAACTGCCTTGATCTTTTCATTGAGAACTGTCGGTGTGACATCGGCCATCTCAATTTCTCTGCGCCTCTCACCCACTCTAACCTATCTCCTTCTGAACTTGCCATACTCCATTCTCTCAGGTCCAACCCTGACTTTGTCATCAAACCTGCTGACAAGGGTGGTGCTATTGTTGTCTGGCACACTGACCTCTACCTCGCAGAGGCTGAGCGTCAACTCACAGATACTTCCTCCTACCTCCCCCTGGACCATGACCCCACCACCAAACATCAAGCCATTGTTTCCAGGGCTGTCACTGACCTCATCTCCTCTTTAGATCTTTCCTCCACAGCTTCCAGCCTCATAGTCACCCAACCATGCACAGTCCGCTTCTACCTCCTTCCCAAAATCCACAAACAGGACTGTCCTGGCAGACCGATCGTGTCAGCCTGTTCCTGCCCCATGGAACTCATTTCTTCCAATCTTGACTCCATTCTCTCTCCCCTTGTCCAGTCTCTTCCCACCTACATTCGCGATTCTTCTGATGTCCTATATCATATCAACAATTTCCAGTTTCCTGGCCCTAATCACTTCCTGTGCACCATGGACACCCAGTCCCTCTACAACTCCATCCCCCACCGGGATGGTCTGATGGCTCTCTGCTTCTTCCTCAAACAGAGGCCCGAACAATCCCCATCCACAACTACTCTCCTCCACCTGGGTGAACTTGTTCTCTCACTGAACAATTTCTCCTTAACTTTGTCTCATTTCCTCCAAATAAAAGATGTGGCTATGGGTACCAGCATGGGCCTTGTTCCAGTCCTCCTCGGGCCCCCTCCCACAAGTCTTTCTTCGGTACATCGATGACTATTGGCGCCATTTTATGCTCTCATCTGGACCTGGCTTCCAATTTCCACCATTCTCTCACCTTCACATGGTCCATCTCCAACACTTCCCTTCCCTTCCTTGACCTCTCTGTCTCCATATCTGGTGATAGACGGTCCATCAATATTCACAACAAGCCTACCGACTCCCACAGCTACCTCGGCTACAGCTCCTCACACCCCGCTTCCTGTAAGGACTCCATCCCATTCACTCACTTCTACGCCTCTGTTACATCAGTCCCGATGATGCCACCTTCCAAAACAATGCTTCTGACATGTCTTCCTTCTTCCTTAACCGAGGGATGCCCCCCACTGTGGTTGACAGGGCACTCAACCGTGTCCGGCCCATCTCCTGCGCCTCTGCCCTTGCCCCTTCCCCTCCCTCCCAGAACCATGATAGGGTCCCCCTTGTCCTCACTTCTCACCCCACCAGCCTCTGAGTACAAAATACCACCCTCCGCCATTTCCACCACAAAACACATCTTCCCCTGTCAGCATTCCATAGGGACCGTTCCCTCTGGGACACCCTGGTCCACTCCTCTGTCACCCCCAACACCTCATCCCCCTCCCACGGCACCTTCCCATGCAGTCGCAGAAGGTGCAACACCTGCTCCTTTACCTCCTCCTTCCTCACCATCCAAGGGCCCAAACACTCCTTTCAAGTGAAGCAGCTTTTCACTTACACCTCCTTCAATTTAGTCTACTGCATTCGTTGCTCCCAATGCGGTTTCCTCTACATTGGAGAGACCAAACGCAAACTGGGTGACCGCTTTGCAGAACACCTTCGGTCTGTCCACAAGCATGACCCAGACCTCCCTGTCGCTTGCCATTTTAACACTCCACCCTGCTCTCATGCCCACATGTCCATCCTTGGCCTGCTGCATTGTTCCAGTGAAGCTCAACGCAAACTGGAGGAACAGCACCTCATCTTCCGACTAGGCACTTTACAGCCTTCCGGACTGAATATTGAGTTCAACAACTTCAGACCATGAACTCTCTCCTCCATCCCACCCCCTTTTTAATCCAATTTTATTTCATTTAAATTTTTAATTTTTTTTTTGTTTTTTTTTAAATCTTTTTTCCCCAACCCCCCCAACGGGGGCACCTACTACTTGTTTCTCTATTGTGCTTTCACAGAGCACTGACCCTTCTGCTGTTAACATTCTGTTATCTTACCTTTATGCCACTATCAGCACCTTCTTTAATCTTCACCAAAACCATTAACACTCCCTTTGTCTTGCGTCTAGGACATCTTTGTCAACCCTCCTTAGCTCCCACCTACCCCTGACCTTCTATCTCGCTCCACCTGCTACACCCCCCCCTTAAACAGTATAAAATCCATCCCATTTCTACTTCTCTTTAGCTCTGAAGAAGATGCATATGGATTCGAAACATTAACTCTGTTTCTTTCTCCACAGATGCTGCCAGATCTGCTGAGCTTTTCCAGAATTTTCTATTTTTATTTCTTCTTTGGCTTGATATCCATTTTCATTTTTAACGTTACAACCTCTGTGTAGAACTTTGGGATGTTTCCCCATGTTAAAGGTACTAAACCAGTGCTATGTGCTATTAGCTTTCAGGTGAGACCATACACTAAAACTCTGTCTTCCTTCTTGCTAGGACATAAAAAGATTCCCTAACATTACTTTTCTGTGCAAGTCCTGGCCAACTTTTATCCCTCAACAAACATCACCAAAGAAATAATTATCAGATCATTATTTTATGTATGTTGCTGTGTATAATTGGCTGCTGTGATTTCTATATTAAAATGATGATGACACATTGGTTTAGCTGTGAAACATTTTGGGATGTTCAAGGTGCAAGAGAAATGCAGAGTTCTCATTTCTTCTCTTGGCCAATCCCAGCTATAATTGTGTATCCACACAGCAGACAATTCTGTGTGTGACCGGGGGGAATGATGAGCTATTCTGTTTTTGGTAGTGGTGTTGGTAAGGGAGGAATGTTTCCAAGCACATGAGGACAGAGGAATGTAGTACATGGGAAATAGGAGCAGGAGCCTGCTCTGCCACTTGATTCAATCATAGCAGATCTTCTGCTTCAATGTCATTATCTCCCACTATCCCCATATCACAGAATCACAGTGCAGAAAAGGCCCTTTGGCCCATCGAGTCTGCACTGACACGTGAGAAACACCTGACCTATCTACCTAATCCCATTTACTAGCACTTGGCCCATAGCCTTGAATGTTATGATGTGCCAAGTGCTCTTCCAGGTACTTTTTAAAGGATGTGAGGCAACCCGCCTCCACCACCCTCCCAGCAAGATATCTATCCCTTGATGTCTTTCCTCTGTAGAAATCTGTCGATTTCTGTCTTGAACATAGTCAATGACTGAACTTTCATAGCCCTCAGGCAATGGGAATTCTAAAGATTTATCATCCTCTGAGTGAAGAAATTCCTCCTCATCTCAGTCCTAAATGGCCTTCCATCCCAAAATGCCATATTATTCTGCTGATTTCTGTATTCGTGTTTAATTATCTGACAACTGCCTGTTCCTCTTCCAATGGAGCCACGGGGTCCAACTGAACCAATAGATGGAGCCTTAATGTCTCATCCAAAAACCATATCCAGAGCACTGCACTGGTCAGCCCAGGTTATGTTCTCAGGTCCTTGGAATGGGACTTGTAACTATGAGCCAGAGTACGACCCACTGAGCTAAGCTGACAGTACTGTCTTCAGTTCTGGGCTCCACACCTCAGGAAGGATATGTTGACCTGAGAGAGGGTGCAGAATGGATTCACCAGAATGATGCAGGGCAAAAACAGTTAAGTCGCGAGAATAGTTTGCATAAACTAGGTTTGTATTGCCTTGAGTATAGTTTAAGGGATAATCTAGTTTTGTTGTTCAAGATGACTAAATGATTTGATCGAGTAAATGGAGATAATCTATTTTGTCGAGTGGAGGGGCTTGCGGGGAGACCACAAGAAGCGAGAGTAACCTTAAAGTTAGAGTTAGGCCAATCAGGAATGATATCAGGAAGCATTTCTTGGAAATCTGGAACTGTCTCCCGCAAAAAGCTGTTAATGTTGGGGTCGACTGAAAACTTCAATTGTTGGGTAAGGGGATTAAATATGATGTGTAGATGGAATTATGATGCAAGTCAGCCTCTGATCGAATAGTGGAACAAGCTCAAGTGACTCAGTGGCCTCTTTCTGTTCCTATGGTAGCAAGTATGGTAGATGTTAGCAAATTTGTTCTGGCCATTAAAATGCGATGGTTGTCATTGTGAAAACAGAGCCTACGTGCATCAACAGTGCACAATATTAGGAAGTATTACCGCTTCTTTGATTGCTTGATTGAATCTTGCAATCGAAATACCCCAAAGCAAAGTATCCCGTACATGTTCAAAGCTTTGCAGAACAGATCCCCATACGTTCCTCGATCCTAGTAAAATAGAGAGATCTGTCACAGAAGAAACAAGCTCCTGAGGTTGCATGAGTAAAGCGGATAGGATAGGATATTATTCATGTCATGACCCGGGTAGACTGAGTCATCTTGTGGAGATCATGTTCTCACAGCATTGAAAGGTGTACATTTGAGAATAGAAACCCCTTAGGCTGATTTTTCATTTCCCTTAGGTAATGATATTGTCTCTCACAATCCACAATGCTGCACCAACTACAACCAACCCCCTCCCCCACAGACCCATCATGCCACCTCAATAGCTGTTCCAGTTGAAATCTGTAAGCTTAACACAAACCAGGAACAAAGTACTCAGGAGATGACTGCAGCTCTAGGCAGCCCCAGCTGTTCGTCAGGACATGTTTTTTTGCCAAAGTCCAGTTGCTAGTTTTGCCAAGTCGAGTTGAATGTATTTCTGGAGCTAACTGCCCCACCCCCACATTTCCGCCACTGGTTCCCTTATATGTCCATCCTCACAATGACACCTCTCCCAGCAGCCCTCCGCCATATATAAATTTTGGAACAAATGTATTTTTCCCCCTTGGTTTTTGGCCACACTTGTGACTGGGAGGTGGCTGAAAGACTCATAGACGTCTACAGCAGCGAAGGAGGCCATTCGGCCCATCGTGTCTGCGCCAGTCAACAAAGATCTGACTACACTAATCCCATTTTCCAGTGCTTGGCCCATAGCCTTGGAGGCTATGGAAACGCAAGCAAATATCTAAATACTTCTTAAATGTTACGAGAGTTTCTGACTCTACCACCCCTTCAGGCAGGCTGAGTTACTTGCTGCAGAATATCTAGCCTCTGGCCTGCTTTTGTATCCACAGTATTTATGTCCCTTACCCAGTTAAGTTTCTGGTCAATGGCACCCCCCCTCCCCCTATAGGATGTTGAATGTAGGAGACTCGGTGATGGTAATACCGCTGAATGCCAAGGGGAGGTGGTTAGACTCTCTCTTCTTGAAGATTGTGTTTGTGTGGCAGGAATATCACTTGCCACATGACAGCCTCAGCCTGAATGATGTTCAGGTTTTGCTGTATGAGAGCACAGAGTCTTTCATGATCTGAGGAATTGCAAATGGAACTAGATACTACAATCTAGAAAAGATAAGCCTGAAGGGTGACCTGATAGAATTGTGAAAGGGTTTGATGGGGTCAAGAAGACCCTAGTCACCAATAAACCCAATCAGGAATTGAGGAGAAATTTATTTTTCCAGAGAGTAGTGAGAATTTGGATGTCACAACCACATTAAAAGGGAGTTAGATAAACAGAGGAGGGAGAAAGGAATAAAGGGATATGCTGATAGGGAGAGATGGAGTAGAATGGAGGAGGCTCATGTGGAGCATAAACATCAGCATGGACCAGTTGAATGGATTAGCCTGTTTATAGGAACATGGGACTTAGGAGCAGGAGTAGGCCATTCAGCCCTTTGAGCCTGCTCCACCATTCAGTAAGTTCATGACTGATCCCGCTGTGGTCTCAGTTCCACTTTGCCATCTGCCCCCCATAACCCTTGACTCCCTTGTCTATCAAAATCTGTCTCTGCCTTGAATAAATTCAGTGACCCAGCCTCCACTGCTTTCTAGGGAAGAGAATTCCACAGATGAATGACCGTCTGAGATTTCCCTTTCACAAAGCTCTGTTGACTCTGCCCTATTATAACGTCTTTAATAATAGATTTGAACACTTTCCCCATGACAGATGTTAAGCTAACTAGCCAGTAGTTTCCCACTTTCTGTCTCCCTTTTACAATAAAGGAGTTACATTTGCTATTTTCCAATCTAATTAAACCTTCTCCGAATCTAGGGAAGTTTGGAAACTTAAAACTAATGCATCAGCTATCTCTCTGGCCACTTAAGACCCTAGGATGAGGCCCATCAGGACCCGGGAACTTGTCAGCCCGCAACTCCAACAATTTGCTCAGGATCACTCCGCTGGTGATTGTAATTTTCCCAAGTTCCTTCCTCCCTTTCATTTCCTGATTTACAGCTATTTCTGGGCTGTTACTTGTATCCTCTATAGTGAAGACTGATGCAAAATATCTGTTCAATTCATCTGATAGCTCCTTATTTTCTATTATTAATTCCCCAGACTCACTTTCTATAGGACCAATGCTCACTTTGTTGACTCTTTTATTTTTAAAATATCTATGGAAACTCTTACTACCTGGTTTTATATTTCTAGCTAGTTTTCTCTCATACTCTAATTTTTCCTTCCTTATTAATCTTTTACTCATTCTTTGTTTTTTTTTTCTATATTCTGACCTGCCACTCATCCTTGTGCAATTATATGCCTTTTCTTTGGCATTTTTCATTATCTTTTCTTTCTCATTCGAATGTACCTTTTCTGTGTATTTGGAAAAATCCCTTTAAATGTCTGCCACTGCGTCTCAATTGACCTATTCCTTATTTTAATTTGCCAGTTCACTTTAGTTAGCTCTGCTTTCATTCCCACATAATTGTCCTTATTTAAGTTTAAAATACTAGTCTTGGACCCACTCTTCTCTCCCTGAAACTGAATGTAAAATTCAATCCTATTATGATCGCTACAACTAAGGGGCGTCTTCACTGTGAGGTCATTAATTAACCCTATCTCATTGTACAATATCAGCTCTAATATAGCCTGCTGTCTAGTTGGCTCCAGAAAATGCTGTTCTAAGAAACTAAGCTGAAAACTTTTTTATGAACTCCTCATCTAATCTACCTTTGCCACTCTGATTTTTCCAGTCCATATGTAGATTAAAATCCCCCATGATTATCATCGTACCTTTCTGACAAGCTCCCATATTTTCTTCCTTTGTCGGGGGTGTGTATCAGTATCAGGATAATGTTATTGAAATATGTCTGGATTACATTCCATTCCCCTTGCAATAAACGCCAACATCCCATTTGCCTGTCTAATCACTTGCTGTACCTGCGTACTAACATTTTATGATTCATGTACCAGAACACCTCAATCCCTCAGTACCACTGAGTTGTGCAATCTCTCTCCATACCTACACCACATGGAGTGCAGCGGTTCAAGAAGGCAGCTCACTCTCGCTTCTCAAGGGCAATTAGGGATGGGCAATAAATGCTGGCCCAGCCAGCGACGCCCACATCCCAGGAACGAATAGAAAAAAAATTAAATAGTGTACTCCTCTATTCTTCCTGCCAAAGTGGTCAGCTCACATTTTCCCACATTATACTCCATCTGCCAAATTTTTGCCCACTCACTGAATCTGTCGCTATCCCTTTGCAGGCTCCTCTATCTCCTCTTGACAACTTAAGTTTCTTACCTATCTTGGTGTCATGGGCAAATTTAGCGACCATACATTCGGTCCCTTCATCCAAACCATTGATGTTGATTGATTTGGATACAGTAAACTCTATGAATTTTTTTGCCATCACTGTGGTAGTTCTGCTGAATGGGCACCTTGATGCTGCTACCTTGCGGTACCAGGTGAGATGAGTTTGATCCTTCTGACCCAGCGCTAGGGACAGGTAATCACAGCACCCTGGACAGGTTGAGAGCCATGATATCTTCTTTTCAAACCGACACTGATGAAAAGCGGCAGTGAGTAAATGGCAGTGATGCCAGCAAGTGAAGCCTCGATCCCTTGCCACAAAGCACTACCATGACAGTTCACCTACCGCAAACTCTGAAAAGCGTTCATCACACAGAGTGATTCGTGCCAACTTGCACCGGTTTCGCTGGTCTGATTTGCCCTGGGCATGGATGCTACCCCTCAGGGCATCCTCATCAGCCAACTGTTCCTCGAGTTCTGGGGACCCGCCCCCTGTCACCAAGGTGCGTATCAGCATCAGGATGTTGTCATTGAAATATGTCTGGAGAGGGAGAGCAAGAATGTTCTTTAGGCTAGGTTTGAAACAATCACCTGTGAAATTGGATGAAGACTCGCTTGTATATCATAAAGTATGACAATTCCAATGTTCTCCTGGCCAGCTTCAACTCATTGAAAACTCGGCTTTAAACTTGCACCAAGTCCCATTCACCAATCACCCCTGTTCTCTCTGGCCTACGTTGGTTCCCAGTCCAGCAATGCATTGGTTTTAAAATTCTCTTTTTGTTCAAATCTCCCCATGGCCTCACCCCTTTCTAACTTTGTAAACCCCTCAGTCCTAAACTCTTCCAATGTCTTTGCATTCCTCCAGTCCTGGCCTCTTGAGCATTCCCAATTTTAATCACTCTCGCATTGGTAGCCGTGCCTTCAGCTGCCTGGGCCATGAGCTCTGGCATTTCTTCCCTAAATCTCTCTGCTTCTCTATCTCTCGCTCTCTCCTCCTTTAAGATGCTACTTCAACTTCCCTATTTGATCAAACTTTTGGTTACCTGTTCTAATGCCTCCATATGTGGCTCAATGTCAAATTTTGTTTGCACCCACGACGTTTTACCAGGTTAAAGATGCTGTTTAATGCAAGTTGTTGCTAGATGACCCCTGATAACCAAGCCCGTCATTTTACTTGGTTACAACAGAGCCAAACTACCAGGTCTCCATTGCTACCTCTTTGAAAAATATTTCCCATCTCCTAGGACCTTGTAGGCATTCATTGACATCCCTCTGCACCTCACAAATCTCATCCCTCACCTCTTTTATTTCCTCTGGATAAATACCACTCTCTCGGTCCAATTATACCTCTTTCTCATTTATGTGGAAGTGACCAACCCCATTCAGATTTTCTATTTGCTTTCTCATTAATATAATGAGAGCTATCAGGACCTTCAAATCCAGAACAGCCTGATTTTGTTTCAATCTGGTCACTGACACACTTATTCTTCTAGCTTGATCTCCACTAAGATTCCAATGGGCTGAAAAATAAAGTAATATCTGTTTAACTTACTGTGCACATCAAGAAATTCAAAATATTGGACACAAACACACATCCACTGGCATATGGCTGTGTGAGGATAAGGTCCGTGTCCGGGTCATCGCGGTCCTCCTGGTCCAAAAAGTGGACATTGGAATCGTGAACTGTAATTAAAAAAGGAGCTGAGAGAGAGCCAAAAGCAGTGTTTGCAGCCAGGATAGAATCATTTGAAGAAATAGATGGAAATAAAGAAAGTCTAGCCATTCTTGCAATTTTGGAAAGGTGGCAACAGAGTTGTGAGAGAAGGGATCAGGTAATCCATTTTAGTGATGTTGATTGAGGAACAAATATTAGCCCCAGACCACCAGGGCAACTCCCTGCTTGTCTTCAAAATAACGGCTACAGGATCTTTTACATCCGCCCGAGGAGGCAGATGGGCTCTTGTTCCAATGTCCAATGCTCTGCACGATGAAACCTATGACAGTGCAGCACTCCCTCAAGTACTGCTCAGTACTCCTCAGTTAACGTTAGCATAGATTATGTGCTCAAGTCTCCGGAGTGGGAGAGGTACCGAGAGTGTTACCCCCAGAGCCACAGCCAAGACTACACAGCCCACGCCATGGTTTTACTATTGTTTCAGAATACTTTGGGTTTTCAGAGTCCACTCTGAATTGAAGCCACGGGTCATTGGAGAGTGACTACAGTCTGACTGCTGAAGAGAAATTCAGAGTACATTCCGGAGCTTTAAACAGGGGTAGATGGTGGTGTAGTGATCATGTCATTGGACAAGTAATCCAGTGGCCCAGGCTCATACTCAGGGCCTTAGGTTCAAATCCTACCATGGAAGCTGGGGGAATTTAAAATCAATTAATAAAGCTGAAGTATAAAGTTGTCATGTTCAAATTACTCAGGCTCGCTATCATCTATTGTTGTTAAAATGAAAGCTCGCCATAACATCAGCTGTTGTAAAAATCTATCTGGTTCACAAATGCCCTTTAGGGAAAGAAATCTGTCGTCCTTCTCTGGCCTGGTCTACTCGTGACTCCAGTCCACAGCAATGTGGCTGACTCTTAATTACCCTCTGAAATGCCCCAGCAAGCTACTTTCAAGGGCACTTAGAGATGGGCAACAAATGCTGGCCTTAGCAGTGACATCCCATGAAAGGGAAAAAACAGGTTAAGGATTCCCAAAAAACACAATCTTTTACCAAGTGCAGTGATGATGGGAATTCGATAGTAGTTCTTGTTCCCGAAGAGCATAAAATCCATAGATTGAGGCTCATTTCCTAGAAGACAAATATCCACTGTAAGTAAACCATTTTGTGACAGGTTACAATTCAACAGCTTCTAGTAACCTTGTATTTAAGACATATCCTGGTAAAACCGCCTATGCAGGGACCAGTGTTGCTCACCAAACGGCAGCAGGGGTTAAGAATTTCCCTTTGCGCTTCAGGGGCCCCAACGTCAGAGTCAAAAGGGAATCAGGAGCCCACACTGTGTGAGGAACCGAATGGGCGGGTTATTGGTCAAAGGACAGGCTAGCTATCAAATTGAAGATAACTGGCAGTCTCTGGAAGCTGAAGGACCTGTTGGAAGCCCTCCAGCTTGGAAACAGCAGTGGGATGCCATGTTACTGAGGGAGAGGGAGCCAAAATTCAAGCACACGGTCTTAAACTTTTCAAAATCTAAAATGAGAAAAAGGCCTTTGCATCGAGGACTGTTTGTGACTGGAGATCTACTCCACACGGCTGCCTGCTCAGGCTGAACCCAAGCAGGCATTGAGGGTCTTTAAGCCTGCTAAGAGTACTGGCCCTCTGGTATGCCTCCAGGTGGTTGTACTGTCCACCACCAGCCTCACCACCTATGAGGACCTGGAGGCCAACTGAAAGTTGCAGTCAGCCTTCGCCAATAGGCCTTTAAGTGCCTCGTTGGCTATTTGCGCCCTTTTAAAAACATTTGCTCACGGGATGTGGGCATCGCTGGCCGGGCCAGCATTTATTGCCCATCCCTAGTTGCCCTTGAGAAGGTGGTGGTGAGCTGCCTTCTTGAACCGCTGCAGTCCATGTGGTGTAGGTACACCCACAGTGCTGTTAGGGAGGAAGTTCCAGGATTTTGACCCAGTGACATTGAAGGAACGGTGATATATTTCCAAGTCAGGATGGTGAGTGACTTGGAGGGGAAGTTCTGGGTGGTGATGTTCCCATGTGTCTGCTGCCCTTGTCCTCCTAAATGGTAGTGGTCGTAGGTTGGAAGGTGCTGCATAAGGAGGCTTGGTGAGTTCCTGCAGTGCATCTTGTAGATGGTACACACTGTTGCCAATCTGCATCAGTGGTGGAGGGAGTGAATGTTTGTGGGTGGGGTGCCAATCAAGCGTCCTGGATAGTGTCGAGCTTCTTGAGTGTTGTGGGAGCTGCACTCATCCAGGCAAGTGGAGGGTTTTCCATCACACTTCTGACTTGTGCCTTGTAGATGGTGGACAGGCTTTGGGGATTCAGGAGGTGAGTTACTCGCTGAAGGATTCCTAGCCTTTGACCTGCACTTGTAGCTACAAAATTTATATGGCTAGTCCAGTTCAGTTTCTAGTCAATGGTAACTCCCAGGATATTGATAGTGGGGAATTAAGCAATGGGAATGCCATTGAATGTCAAGGGGCGATGGTTAGATTCTCTCTTCTTGAAGATAGTCATTGCCTGGCACACGTGTGGCATGAATGTCATCCCAAGCCTGGATATTGTCCAGGTCTTGCTGCATTTGGACATGGACTGGTTCGGTATCTGAGGAGTCGCGAATGGTGCTGAACATTGTGCAATCATCAGCGAACATCCCCACTAATGATCTTATGATGGAAGGAAGGGCATTGATGAAGCAGCTGAAGATGGTTGGGCTGAGGACACTACCCTGAGGAACTCCTGCAGTGGTGTCCTGGAACTGAGATGATTGGCCTCTAACAACCATAACCATCTTCCTTTGTGCTAGGTATGACTCCAACCAATGGTGAGTTTTCCTCTTGATTTCCATTGACTCCAGTTCTGCTAAGGCTCCTTGCCCACAGTCAAATGCGGTCCTGATGTCAAGGGCAGTCACTCTCACTTCTTCTCGGGAGTTCAGCTATTTTGTTCATGTTTGGACCAAGACTTTAATGAGGTCAGGAGCTGAGTGGTTCTGGCAGAACCCAAACTGAGCATCAGTGAGCAGGTTATTGCTAAGCAAGTGCCGCTTGATAGCACTGTTAACGTCCCTTTCCATTATTTTACTAATGATTGATAGTAGACTGATGGGGCGGTAATTGGCCGGGTTGGATTTGTCCTGCTTTTTGTGTACAGGACATACCTGGGCAATTTTCCACATAGCCGGGTAGATGCCAGTGTTGTAGCTGCACTGGAACAGCTTGGCTAGGGGCACGGAAAGTTCTGAAGCACAAGTCTTCAGTATGATTTCCGGAATATTGTCAGGGCCCATTGCCTTTCCAGTATCCAATGCCTTCAGCCATTTCTTGATATCTCGTGAAGTGAATCAAATTGGCTGAAGACTGGCATCTGTGATGCTGGGGACCTCTGGAGGAGGCCGAGGTGGATCATCCACTCGGCACTTCTGGCTGAAGATTATAGCAAATGCTTCAGCCTTGTCTTCTGCACTGATGTGCTGGGCTCCTCCATCATTGAGGATGGGGATATTTGTGGAGCCTCCTCCTCCAGTGAATTGTTTAATTGTCCACCACCATCACAACTGGATGTGGCAGGACTGCAGAGTTTAGATCTGACCCATTGGTTGCAGAAGGATAGCCAGACCACCATACCCACCACCCCCCCTCCCCCATCCCACATATGGGAAAATGGCCTGGCATGGAATGAGCCTTGGAGTTGGCAGTGCACCTACAATGCAGCACTCCCTCAGTACTGACCCTCCGACAGTGCAGCACTCCCTCAGTACTGACCCTCCGACAGTGCAGCACTCCCTCAGTGCTGACCCTCTGACAGTGCAGCTCTCCCTCAGTACTGACCCTCTGACAGTGCAGCACTCCCTCAGTACTGACCCTCTGACAGTGCAGCACTCCCTCAGTACTGACCCTCTGACAGTGCAGCACTCCCTCAGTACTGACCCTCCGACAGTGCAGCACTCCCTCAGTGCTGACCCTCTGACAGTGCAGCTCTCCCTCAGTACTGACCCTCTGACAGTGCAGCACTCCCTCAGTACTGACCCTCTGACAGTGCAGCACTCCCTCAGTACTGACCCTCTGACAGTGCAGCACTCCCTCAGTACTGACCCTCCGACAGTGCAGCGCTCCCTCAGTACTGACCCTCCGACAGTGCAGCACTCCCTCAGTACTGACCCTCCGACAGTGCAGCACTCCCTCAGTGCTGACCCTCTGACAGTGCAGCTCTCCCTCAGTACTGACCCTCTGACAGTGCAGCACTCCCTCAGTACTGACCCTCTGACAGTGCAGCACTCCCTCAGTACTGACCCTCTGACAGTGCAGCACTCCCTCAGTACTGACCCTCCGACAGTGCAGCACTCCCTCAGTGCTGACCCTCTGACAGTGCAGCTCTCCCTCAGTACTGACCCTCTGACAGTGCAGCACTCCCTCAGTACTGACCCTCTGACAGTGCAGCACTCCCTCAGTACTGACCCTCTGACAGTGCAGCACTCCCTCAGTACTGACCCTCCGACAGTGCAGCGCTCCCTCAGTACTGACCCTCCGACAGTGCAGCACTCCCTCAGTACTGACCCTCCGACAGTGCAGCACTCCCTCAGTGCTGACCCTCTGACAGTGCAGCTCTCCCTCAGTACTGACCCTCTGACAGTGCAGCACTCCCTCAGTACTGACCCTCTGACAGTGCAGCACTCCCTCAGTACTGACCCTCTGACAGTGCAGCACTCCCTCAGTACTGACCCTCCGACAGTGCAGCACTCCCTCAGTACTGACCCTCTGACAGTGCAGCTCTCCCTCAGTACTGACCCTCTGACAGTGCAGCTCTCCCTCAGTGCTGACCCTCTGACAGTGCAGCTCTCCCTCAGTGCTGACCCTCCGACAGTGCAGCACTCCCTCAGTACTGACCCTCCGACAGTGCAGCACTCCCTCAGTACTGACCCTCCGACAGTGCAGCACTCCCTCAGTACTGACCCTCTGACAGTGCAGCACTCCCTCAGTACTGACCCTCTGACAGTGCAGCACTCCCTCAGTGCTGACCCTCTGACAGTGCAGCACTCCCTCAGTACTGACCCTCTGACAGTGCAGCACTCCCTCAGTGCTGACCCTCCAACAGTGCAGCACTCCCTCAGTACTGACCCTCTGACAGTGCAGCACTCCCTCAGTACAGACCCTCCGACAGTGCAGCACTCCCTCAGTACTGACCCTCCAACAGTGCAGCACTCCCTCAGTACTGACCCTCCGACAGTGCAGCACTCCCTCAGTACTGACCCTCCGACAGTGCAGCACTCCCTCAGTACTGACCCTCTGACAGTGCAGCACTCCCTCAGTACTGACCCTCTGACAGTGCAGCATTGCCTCAGTACCGACCCTCCGACAGTGCAGCACTCCCTCAGTACTGACCCTCTGACAGTGCAGCACCCCTCAGTACTGACCCTCCGACAGTGCAGCACTCCCTCAGTACTGACCCTCTGACAGTGCAGCACTCCCTCAGTACTGACCCTCTGACAGTGCAGCACTCCCTCAGTACTGACCCTCCAACAGGGCGGCACTCCCTCAGTATTGACTCCCTGACAGTGCAGCACTCCCTCAGTACTGACCCTCCGACAGTGGATCACTTACACAGTGCTGACCCGCCAACAGTCTAGCGCTCTTTCTGTACTGACCCTCCGACGCTGCAGTGCTCCCTCAATGCTGCTTTGCAAGTCTCAGCATTAGTTGTGTGCTGACGTGAAACTTGGGGATGGGACGTAAACTCATGACCTTCCATGTCAAATTGAAAGCACTGCCCAATTGACCAAGATGAACACATGAACCTGTGGTTTGAATGTCTGATGTTTGGTTTGGAAGGGGAAATTCAAAACCCTTGAGAAAGCCACAACTGCAGCCCACAGTCTAGTCTGTGAGCGGACATTAACACCAAAGGATTGCTTCCTAATTAACCGAGTTATCACTGCCTTATTTCTGCGTTGGCACACTTCCAGTGGCTGTCAGTTGTAGTGCATGTTAATTCATGTTTTTGTGTCTGTTATTCCACTCTGCTCTTCTGGTTTGTACAAGAGAAACAGAGATAAGACAAGTCACTAATTAAGACCATAGAGCCTGATTTACGGACAAGAAAACCAACGCGCATTTCAATTAGAGCCTTCACTTCTTGATCGTGTAGCAGTGCACACCTGAAGCCCTGTTGGAATAGATTTCACCCAGCGTTTTCATGTCTGTGTACGTAATTGTTAATGAGCTTTGTTTGCTTCTTCACTCAGCTTCAGCACCCCCTCCCTCCTCCCCACCTCCTGCCCTTCGATATGGGGATCCGGCACTTTGAGTTGATGACATTCCTGACTAGTTCTCAGCCTCGGATGCAGATCAGCCATCATCTAACTGAATGGTGGAACAAGCCCGAGGGACTAAATCGCCTCCTCCTGTTCCTAGAAACCTCTTAGAGTCGTAGGATTGTCGACTCATTAAAGGCATCCGGCCCATCAAATCCATGTTTTCTCCCTATCGAGTAATCCAGTCAGTCCCATTCTCTCATTCCAGCTCATTCACCCCCTCAAGTTTTATTTACCTCAAGTCACTATCCAATTTCCTGTTGAATCATTAATCACCTCTGCTCCCACCACACTTGTAGGCCCCGAGGCCCAGGTCATTACCACTCACTGCTTAAAAAAATTCTTCCTCACATTTTCCTTGCTTCCCTTGACCAAAACCCTAAATCCGTGCCCTGCCATCCTTTTATGATGAGCTAACAGCTTATTCTTGCCTCTCTTACGTAAACCTGTCATAATTTTGTGCACCTTGAATCTCCCCTCAGTCTCCTCTGCTGCATTGGGAACAGCCCCAGCTTCTCCAACCTCAATGTGTAACAAAAATCCCCCACCTTTGGGACCATTCTGGTAAATCTCCTCTGCACTACACCAAGGAACCTCGCCTCCTTCCTAAAGGGTGGTGAGCAGAACTAGGCCCAGTGCTAGTTTGTGGCTGAACGAGAGCTTTATAAAAATGAGGCACAATTTTCCTGCTGTTTCACTCGATGGGCTGAATTTTCACACAGACAGAGAAGCTCCCCGTTGCAACGAAAATGATGCCGGAGACCCGAAGGAGGAGATCCCAACCGCGAACATGGCTCTTACCATTTTTTGCAGTCGGCGGGGGAATGGGGGATGGGTTGGAATTTGGACATTGCACATTTCATGGAGGCAGCTGCCCATAAAACTGCAGCTGCCTGAGACAGGTCTGATTTTCATCAGCCAGGAGTGGGAAGTACGCCCTGTGCACGTTAGACCTGGTAGGTCTCAAATTACAGTCTGTTGATCCTCGTGCCCTGTCAGTGTCTTTAAAGGTTACCAGGACTCTAATTTTCCTGCATCAGGCTTTTCCAGAGCTCAGCGGAGAACCTACCTGGAATATCTCAGCCTTCTGCACACAACTGCATCAAGGCAGTAACTGATGCCCTGTTTGTTCATGGGGAGGAGTGCATTAATTTCCCCAATGATTTGGTGTTTCACACGCAGAGATCCATGGCTTTTGCACAATTAGCAGGTTTCCCTCACGTGCAGGGGGTGATCGATTGTACCCACGTCACCATAAGGGCTCCACATCTTCACTTGACAATGAAAACCCTTCCACTCCCTCAATGTCCAGGTAGTTTGTGACTGCGACGAGATTTTCCTTCAACATATGCAAGATTCTTAGGTGGCTGCGATGACTCCTTCATACTGAGGAGTTCCCAACTCCCTCAGTTTTCTCATCCACCATCGCAAATCCCCGATTGGCTTCTGGGGGACAAGGGGCAGAATTTTATTCCTGGTGGGTGGGAGGGCGCCCAGCCCGATTGGGTGTAAAATAGCGTGAGAATAGGTCGGGTGAGCATCCCAACATCAACCTGCACGCGGGCAATCTTCAGGTTGGCCGATGTGCATGGGAGTTAGAGCCACACCCACCATGAATTAAGAAGCCACTTAAGGGCATTAAAAGCCCAATTGAACCGATTTTATGTGGCCTGGGCGATTTCACACTCATCGCACGGGCAAAACAGGCAGGCGGGCAGCCCACGTTTTGCAAAACCTCATCCAAGGGCAGGATCAAAAGGGTCAGCAGCATTGCCAGTGTGAGGGGTGAGGAGTTTAGGGGATAGTTTGCTGTTGGTTGCTTATTGGTACTTGGCAGCTACATCTCAGTTCTAAGCTTCATTCGTAGCATTTCCAGGCCTCATTCCAGGACTCATTGCTGTCTGCCAGGCCCCCGGAGGATTCAGACCGTGTGGACCCTTCCAGGTATCAGACAGCCTTCCGTTACCCTGGGAATGGGGATTGTGGTCTCTGCTGGAGGCACCTCCTCTGAGGAGGGAGAGAGGGGCAGAAGGGAGAGGAGGCCGGGTGTCCTAATGCAGCTTCCAGGGGAGGGACCTGTGGGAGGAGAGGCGCAGGCACAAGGGGCGCAGGGCCAGCAGGTAGTCCAAGGTGGAAGGGGCTGCAGAAGACACCACTATCCTGCTGCCAGGGTTTACAGGCAGCGATGCAGTTATCGTATTTTGTCCGGGGTGCAATGCTGAAGGAAGCGCACCTCTCCTGGGAGACTGTGACCTCCGACTGTGTGGGTGGACACCCCAGGCCAGTGGCTCTGAAGATCACAGTGGCCCCCAACCTCAATGCCTCTGGCTCTTTCCAGGGCTCAGTGGGGGATCTGTGTGGAGTCTCCCAATCAGCTGTCCACAGTTGCATCAAGCTGGTGACAGAAGCTCTGTTCAGGCAGGTAATCACATTTATTCATTACCGTATTGACGAGGCCAGACAGGCTAAGTGAGCCAGAGGCTTTGCGCCATTGCTGGGTTCTCCTCACAGTGCTCCTCTCCTGGTTGCTATAGACTGTACACATCTGGCCATCAAGGCACCAGCGGGTCAGCCCAGTGCCTTCGTCAACAGGAAGGGCTTCCACTCCATGAACGTGCAGATAGTGTGTGACCATCGGATGCAGATTTTGCAAGTCTGTGCAAGGTACCTTGGCAGCTCCCACGATGCCTACATCCTCAGACACTCCCAGGTGCCGAGGCCCTTCAGTGCTCCAGCCCGGCTGGATGGATGGCTGCTGGGTGACAAGGGCTATCCCCTCAGAAGGTGGCTTATGATGCTTCCCCGCCATCCAAGAACAGAGGCAGAGCAGCATTATAATAGGAGTCATGCTCCACAAGGGCAGTGATAGAGAGGACCATAGGTCTTCTGAAGATGTGCTGTTCAGGGGGAGAACTACAATACCCCCTGAATGATTGTCACTGATCGTGGTCATGTGCTGCACTCTCCACAATCTGGCACTGGCAAGAGAGACCCACTGGAGGAAGGGGATCTTAATGCAGCTGCACAGGCCACAGAGGATGAATCCAGTAGTAAGTCAGAAGAGGAGCACTGTGAGGACAACGCTGTGGGTGTGGAGGCAGACCTCTGTATCCTTCAGGGCGGCAGGGACAACAGTGACGCCTTGATCCAATGCTCCTTCAGCTAAGTTGCCAAAGATCAGCTCGAGTCGTGGCCCTTGAGCCGCAAGGCACTCAGTCCAAGCAGCCAGAGCACACCCCTTTGGCCAGCTCTGGCGTCATTGAAATTGGCACTCAGACTCTAACACCCCTGAGCTCCAAGGCCTTGGGGGCCGGGGCGGGTGGGGGGGGGAGCGGGGGGGGTGGTGACCTGTGCTACCACCTCCTCCCAAGCTCTTCTTGTTAGGTGCAGTGGCCTCCTCCTTCTATCTCTGGGGACAAGGGTGTCCATAACTTCAGTGTTCACAACGCAGAAGATATGCTCTTCCCTAGCAGCCTTCAAGGAGCTGCCTGTGCTGCTTTTAAACCAGCTGCTGGGTTACCATTGGACCCAGCAGCCGACAGACCCCCACCCCTGCCTGCCCCTTCCTGACTATTGGGAGAAGCATTTTACTCTGGGTGGGCCGATCGTGGGTGGTGGCCCGTTTCCCAACCGATCACAGGCCCACCGATTGCGCCCCCCCACCAAGGATAAAATTCAGGCCAAGGAGTTGGCTAACGGCCTCCTTTTGGCGGCCGAAAACTGAGCCCAAATGTAAATACAAGAGCAACCATGTGGTCACACAGAGTACAATAGAGCAGACTATTGGCACTGTCAAACTGCCCTACAGATGGGGCTCTCTGCAGTATCCCCCTGTAAGGGGGTCCTGAATTGTAGAGGTGGGCTGTAAGCTGCACGACACTGTGCAGTGGAGGAGCCTACAACTGGAAGAGGAAGATGCCACAGTGAGAACTCCAACATCTGAAGAGGAGGATGATAAGGAAGATGAGGTAGAGGATGCCTCTGTCCATTCCCAGGAATCTGACACAGAGGAGGATGATAAGGAAGATGAGGTAGAGGATGCCTCTGTCCATTCCCAGGAATCTGACACGGAGGAGGGTGAGGAGGGCAGCAATGACAGAGCAGCTGAGAGGCATGATCATGTGGTCAGGGCTGATTCTGTGCAGGAGGGGCTCATTGCCACATGTGCTCTAGTAGAAAACAATTTCACCTCGGGTTTTTAGATCTACTACTTGTCATCAGCCATTCCTTGGTGTGCACCCTCCACATTATGAACCTTTTACATGGAAGCCACTTGGGAAATGCCCATTGCAAACAAGAGAGGAAAGCAATATCAATGAGTTTGACTCAGTTACATAAAGAAGGCTGAAGCCATCACCATCATAACCATTGGCCTCAACATATTGGAAACACACAGCATGAGAAGTGCTTCACAACATGGACCCTTCACATTACCATCAATGGCTGTCAAGGAGGCACCAAAGCCGTCACCCTGTGCCTGCTCAAACCATGCCCACAATGCCAAGTATGCCAGCAGGAATTGTGACTTCACACCCAATACCTGCGGACATGATTGTATTTGCCAACGTACATGCAGAGAATGCAAATTACACAGGTGAGGCTACAGCTATGCGAGACATGCTCTTTGCATGACCTTGCACATCAACCATTCACCAGTTTCAGGAGTGGGCAATATATGCTACATGCATTGCCCCCACAAACCTCAGCTCCCTTACAAACCACAGCCTCTGCCACCTGGAATGCAAAGGTATCCATAGTAGTGGGGACAGCAGACGAGCAATCTTCATGGGATGTCGCTGTCGCTGGCAAAGCCAGTATTTGTTGTCCATCCCTAATTGCCCTTGAACTGAACGTTTCAGAGGACAGTAAAGAGTCAACCACATTGCTGTGGGTCTGCAGTCACATGTAGGCCAGACCTGGTAAGGATGGTAGATTCCCTTCCCTGAAGGGCAGGGATGGGTTTTTACGACAATCAATGATAAGACTAACCTTATATCACAGATTTGTTAATCAAATTCAAATTCCACCAGCTTCCCTGATGGGAATTGAACCCATGTCCCCAGAGCAATTATCCTTGCCCTCTGGATTATTACTTCAGTGACATTACAACTGTGCCACCATCTCCCCATGATGGCATCTCGACCTGTGTTACCTAAACTTCTGTCACTGTATAACACTGACATACAGATGACTGCGTTGCGCCCAGTGCTCATGCTGGAAATGCATCTGATGAACTCACTCTGATAGTTGAGTCTGATCATTCAGCCTCCCTGAAAGTCAAGCATGGCTGGACAGCGAATGATCCAAAGAGCATCTCAGTTCTTGACCCTTTGTTCCCTACTACCTTATGTGAAAGACCAGAAAAGGAAGAAGCCTTTGACTGTCTCACAAATACAGTCACAGCTTTGCTCCAGCTGTGACCTCAGTGTGAGGTGACCTCAGCATGATGTCTTCAGTGTCACTGGTAAGAATATCCTTCATAATGTTAGCGTTCTCACTGAGATTTGTATTGTACAAACACACACCGAGACACCTGAGAGTGCACGTACATGTATTCAAAAAGTGCTTAATTGTGATATGAATAATGTGAGAAGTGTAAGCATGGTAAACCCATTAGTGCTGTAGGCGAGATGGCACCCTGCACTCACGCACTCTCCTACAATGCCTCAGAGGAGCTGGAGGCAGTCTGCTCACTTCTTGTTCTATATGGGCAATGAAGAGCCCAGTGCCCAGCCTCTTCATAGAGGCATCCATTGGAGATCTCCGTCAGACTGCGACCTCTGCATCTCTGCATGGGCAGCCACAGTCACTGGCATCTGATGGAGGGGCTGGGGAGGTGGAAGAAGATTAGGCTGCTGAGGAGCTCTTCGTAGCTTTACCCTCTTCAGTTCTCTCCACACTGGCCTAGGTTGGCATTCAGGTGAGGTTGATGGGGTTGGCTGCTGGTGTGCAGCATTCGTCCACTCCAGCCATCCTGTGCCCACAGTCAACAGTCCTATTCAGGCTACCCAGCTCTTCATGTATCCTGTGGATGTCAGCAGTCGTGCTCTGAGCTGACCGAGCCAGGCAACTGAGTTAGCCTTGCACCCGTTTCATGTTGATGTGCTGCTCATGCACCCACTCCCAGTGCTGCTGCTTGTGTCTCTCCATGAGAGTTGCCAACCTCTAATGGTCAGAGCTTATGCGGCTGAGCCCCTGGGACAATGTGGAGCTCATTATGGCGGTGGACTCCTGCACTCATGTGAGCTACGTGAGTACATGAGCTTGCATTGCTTCAGGGAACTCCACCAGATGTCCTCACATCTGCATTTGATTGTCCAAAAACTCTGCCCCAAAAGGCAACTCCTGAGGGTCCATGTTCCTGCCTACTGGAGCATCATCATGACTTTCCACCCTCCTCCGAGGAAGACTGTGCACAGGTGTCTCTGACTCTAACACCTCCTCCTGTACTCTGGTGTGCTGCCCTTCACCCTGTGCCATAACTCTACACATGCTACAGCCCTCCAATATCCGCATATCTGAGTTGGTGGAGAGTGTGCTAGTCTGATGTGATGCTGCCTCCTTGGATATCTCTTCCTCCTCCTGATGCCCAAGGGATGAGCTGGCTCAGGGCGGGTGAGAAAGCAGAGCTGGCACCTTTATGAGATACTAAAGGAGTTGTGAAAGCAGGCTCTGATCCACACTATTGCCTTTAACCATGCTCACACTGCCCTTATGATGCAAACCCATCCTTACACTCCCTCTCTTGCCAACATCCCCTCGTGCTCAGTGAACTGACAGCATTTTCTCCAACATTACCACTCTGTTCTAAAGTGCCTTTACCAACACCTTTATCACCTGCTATGGGCAATTCGCCATCACATTGCCAGACAGCCAACTGGACAGGCACCCTGGCCACGTCCATGGCTTGTCTGCTCAACGGAATGAATTGTCTGCAGCCTCTCTAAGCCAACCCCAGTCTGGGCCATCTGCCTGGCCTTTTGGGCCTTCTTATACTGGAAAGACAACATGATTTTATGTTAGCCTGATATGTAGTGCATGCTGGAAGAATTCTCTTAATGTGTCTGCGCACCACACTGCTCATTCACATCTGCACTGTGTGCACCTCAATTAGTAGCTTGGACACACAAGTTTCAGTACTCTAGCAGAGATACGTGACAGGTCTCACAACTCAGCTGCAGAATACACATGTGACCCTTCACTTGGACCTCTGTGTGCGTCTGCCAAACAGCTCACCTTACTGGAACGCAGCGAGCTGTGGAATCCTTTGCAGCATTGTATCAAGGATTGTCTGTGTTCTCTCGCTGTGCTTATAGCAGTGGGTATTTCCACCCAGGACTTTCTCATTGTGGCGGGAGGGTTATGCTGACCAGCAGGGTAAGGATTTGCCTTCTCTTCTGCACCTCCTCCACTAAAACCTGTAGGTCCTGCTCACTGAACCCTGGCATTGCAGCAGACCCACTCCTTCACCTCGATTGCCTCGGTGTGACATTCTGGCAATATGAATGTAAAAGGAGATGGGCCGTGAGCTATGCATTATCTTACAGTGCACTCAATCACATTTGTGTGCTTCCATGTGCTAAACATTCTCTCCATATTATCACTGAGTGTTGTTGAGAGGTGGGGGTGGAAATGGCTCTGCACAAATATATGGTGCCATGGATGTTGAGGCTGTCACTCCCAAATAGCATGCCATTCTCCCGCCTACTAACTACTCTCCTGGCTGACTCCCTCTTAGTCACACTGTTGTGCCATGCCAGTGCAGCTGTAAGGGACTTGGTGAAGGATCACCTGTTTGGCTACTTCTTGATAGATAGGTGGCAAGAGGGCAAGTGGATGGGCTGACGACTGTGGCACTGTTCATCAGACATTCATTGAGGAATAATATCTATGTTGCTGCAAAATATCTTTAGGGCGTAATGGTGCCAAGATGCTGCCATCTCCATGGCTGTCTTGTGAAACCACTCCATACTTTCAGTGGTTCAGCATACTCCTTCAGTGCAATGTGCAGAGGCAGCAACAGCCACAATTCCTCCCACGGGAAGCCCATGATGGGCCATCTTTTCCAGGGTCAGGAGTCAGTAGGACAACATTTAGAGAGTGTGCATTCACCTGATTGCTCAGTGATGTCTCTTTCGATGCATGAACCTTGAACCATCGGCTTCCTTGCTCATGAAAGGACCTACCTGAGGGCCTGCTTTTTATACCTGATCAAGTCGCCAACCCATGCTGGGTCCGTCTCCCCCTCCACACGACTTCCAGGGTCACCCGCCACGCCTCCAATGACACCCCACACCACCCCAGGGCTGGAAATTGGAAGCTCCGGGACACTTTTACAAAAGTCAGGTTCATGGAGCTGGGAATTTTCCCAACTCTGTGCACTCGATACAAGAGTGAAAATTCAGGTCTATCTTTATCGTATTTAACGATGCGGAAGATTCCCTATTTCTTTTTAAAACATCCTGCTTGTACATGAGCCCCCAGATCCCCCTGCACACTCATGCGGCAGAATCTTATGACCCCATCACAGTGGGGCGGTGAGCCGTTCAAAAGCCCTTTGACGTCGGCAGGATCGGAAAATCCCACCAGCAGGAGGGGCTGTAAAATTTTGCCCATGAAGTCTGGATTGCCTCTACCCCTTCCTTTTGCCAAAATGCATCAGCTCACACTTCCCTGTATGAAATTCCATCTGCCCATCCTGCTAACCTGTCCATGTCCTGTTGTAGTCGATTGGTATCATTCTCATTGTTTGCCACACCTCCAAGTTTGATACCAGAGGCAAATTTTAAAATTTGACTCTATTCCAATAAAAAATCCTCGTCCTCACACTGACCAGTTGGGAACATTACTATCTGCCGTCCTCCAGTCTGAAAAATAACCATTGGCCACGATTTGCTGTTTCCTGCCCTTAAGCCAATTCTTTATCCAAGCTGACATTGACTCTCCTATTCCATCAGCCTCAATTTTGTTAATTGGATTCCAGCTTTTTATGTGAGACCTCGTCAAAATCTTTCTTGAAATCCACATCGAAAACATTCATTCCACTCCCTTTAACAACCTTCTCTGTTACTTCATCAAAATATTTCAATTGGATAAGTCGGGCGTGACCTGTCTTTGATAAATCCATGCTGACTCTCCCCAATTAACTCAAACCTCTCCAAGTCCATCTTGATTTTCTCCCCGATGATTGTTTCTGAAACTTTACCCACCATTAATTTTAAACAAACTGGCCTGTAGTTATCAGGAATCGCTTTACTCTGGAATAATGGTGTCACATTTGCCACTCACGTCCATTGGCACTTCCTGTATATCTAAGGAAGATTAAAAGATTATGACAAGCCCTCCTATTATTCCCACCCCCATTTCCTTTGGCAACCTGTGATGCAAGCCATTGAGACCAGGTGACTGATCAACTCCGAGCATAGCCAGCCTTTCCAGTTCATCCTGCATCTCAATTTTCACCCTGGCCATTATCTATACCATTTTGCCAACGCCGATACGAGGTCCTCACTAAATATTCTATTCTTGCTCTGCACATCTAAGCAAATATCACCCTCTTTGCCCCTAATAGGACCCCACAACACCTCTTATTAACCGCTTACTGCTTACCTGCCGAAGGAAGATTCCTGAGCTCCCTTTTAAATTAACTACCGTTCTATTCTCATATTCTTTCTTTGCCAGTCTTATTTTCCTCCTCACTTCCCTTCTTAACTTATTGTATTTGGCCTGGTTCTGGCTTGAAGAATTCACCTGCCATGCATCATACAGCAATTGTTTTTATTTCATCATATCCTCTACCTCCTTCATCATCCATGGAGCTCTGGTTTCGATTCCCCCCCACCTTTCACCTTTGTTGGGACATCCTGAGCCTGTACCTGAAATATCTCCTTAAAAATCACCCATTGTTCTGTTCATTTCCCTCTCAGTCTTTGCTTTCACTTCAGCCTGGCTGGATCCCCTGTCATCCCATTGATGTGAGCTCTCTTCCAATTTAGACATGTGAACATATGTATGAACATATGAATTAGGAGCAGGAGTAGATCACTCAGCTTCTTGAGCCTGCTCCGCCATTCAATAAGATCATGGCTGATCTGAATGTAACCTCAACACTACATTTCTGCCACCCCCAATAACCTGTTACCCTCTTGCTTAACAAGGATCTATCCACCTCTGCCTTAAAAATAAACAAAGACTCTGCTTCCACCACCTTTTGAGGAACAGAGCTCCAAAGACTAACTACCATCTGAGAGAAAAACATTTCTCCTCACCTCTGTCTTAAATGGCCGACCCCTTATTTTTAAACAATGACCCCTAGCTCTAGATTCTCCCACAAGAGGAAACATCCTTTTCACATCCTGTCAAGACCCCTCAGGATCTTATATGTTTCAATCAAGTCGCCTCTTACCCTACTAAACTCCAATGGACACAAGCCTCGCCTGTCCAGCCTTTCCTCAACAGACAACCTGCCCATTCCAGGTATTAGTCTAGTAAACCTTCTCTGAACTGCTTCCAATTCATTTACTTCCTTCCTTGAATAAGGAGACCAATACTGTACACAGTACTCCAGATGTAGTCTCAGCAATGCCCTGTACAACTGAAACATAATCTTGCTACTTTTGTATTCAATTCCCCTCACAATAAATGATAACATCCTATTACCTTTCCTAATTACTTACTGTTCCTGCATACTGACATTTTGTGATTCACGCACTAGGACACCCAGATCCCTCTGCATCTCAGAGCTTGGCAATCTCTCACCATTTAGATAATATGCTTCTTTTTTATTCTTCCAGCCAAAATGGGCAGTTTTACATTTTCCCACATTGTACTCCATTTGCCAGATCTTTGCCCATTCACTTAACCTATCTATATATCTTCTTGTGGCATCCTTATGTCCTCTTCACAACTTACGTTTTATTGAGGTTGTTCCTTGCTCTTGTCCCTTGCAAACCCAAACCTTTTGATACAATGATCACTTTTAACCAAGTGTTGCCCCACTGGCACTTGGCCTTCCTCATTTCCCAGCAGCTGATAAAGCGATGCCTCCTTTCTAGTTGCACTGAGAACGCCTGGTAAAGGAAGTTCTCCTGAACTCATTTCAGAAACTTTCCCCCTCCTTACCCTTTACTCTAACACCAGGCCAATCGATATTTGGGACATTAAAATCCCCTGATATCACTATTGGAGAGCTTGTGCACCTCTGTGATTTTCCTGCAGATTTATTCCTCTTTCTCTCTCTCTCTCACTATTTGAAAGCCTGGAGAATATTCCCAGCCATGTGCTCAAACACTTTTTGGGTACTCAACTCGAACTAAATGGATTCTGTTCTTGCCCCTCAAGGACATCCTCCTTTTTCAACACAACAATCTTTGCCCTAATCAGTACAGCCACCCCATTTCACTTTCTTCCTTCCCCATCTATTCTAACCGCTTTGTATCCTTAAATATGAAGTGCCCAGTCCTCATTTTTAGCAGTGTTTCCATCATTTTTATTCAACTGTTTGTGCTTGGAACTCAGCATCCTTATTCAGCACACTTTGTGTGATCTAAACCTGTCTTTGCATTCCTTGTAGTCCCTCTTCATCTGTTGCTATCTGAAATGGGACTATTTCCTTCTCTAGAACTGTTCAACACTTGCACTTTATATACTTTATTCCTCTTTTCCATGTCTATAGTTTGGTGCCCATCTCCCTCCCAATTTAATTTCAAACCTTGTCCAAGCACCCGAGTGAACTCCTTATAAAATTCCTCTATCTGTTGAGCCAGTAAGAGAATGTACCCGGAAAAACTGCTGTGGTCAGATTGTTGGAATCCATGGCTTCTTCAAAAACCATTGCCTTGAGGTTGAGTGTGGCCAAGATACACTCCTTGTCCTCCAGAGCCTTCTCCTGCAATGTGGTCCGATTCGATGAGATGATAACAGTCATGTCACAGGAGCCGATGCTGACTGCTTTTAAGTCGGCGCGACATAACGGTGATCCCTGCACCAAACACCAAGAGTTAATTATGCATCATAATTTACCTTGACACAACTCTCAGCAAATTCTCTAACACGCTAACAATGCCCCTGCTGAAGATGAACAGCCAATGGAGCCAGACCAAGAGAAAAAGTGGGACAAGGAGAGAAAGTAGGATTTATGCTTATACAGAAACTTTCACAACTTGGCACATGCCAAAGTACCTTGGAGCCAATCAGGCACTGCCTTTGGAAGTGTAGTTAGCTACTGTAATGTAGCAAACCTGGCAACCAATTTGCACAAAGCAAGATCTCACAAATGGCAATGTGGTAATAACCAGATTTCTATCAGTGATGTTGGCTGAGGGATCAAAATTGGCAAGGATAGCGTGGAGAACTCACTGCTGCACTGTCAGAGGGTCAGTACTGAGGGAGTGCTGCACTGTCAGAGGGTCAGTACTGAGGGAGTGCTGCACTGTCAGAGGGTCAGTACTGAGGGAGTTCTGACCTGTCAAAGTTGCCATCTTTTGAATGAGATGATAAATTGATGCCCATTCTCCCTCTCAGATAGATATTAAATGTCTCATGGCACCGTTGGTTAACAAAAAAATAGGTTATCTGGTCACTTGTCACATTGCTGTTTGTCGAACCTTTGCTGTGCAGTAAACGTCTGCTGCATTTCCTCTTTTGCAGCAGTGACTTCACTCCAGTCATACTTCATTGATTGTAAAACACTTTGGGACATCCTGAGGTTGTGCAAGATGCGATGTAAATACAAATTCTCACTGTATTGGAGTGTCAACCTAAATGATCAGCTCAAGTCCTAGAGTGGGTCTTGAACCCTGATCTTCTGACTCGGGGATGATATATGGCCACCCGAAGGCTGCATTTCATGCACCATCAATCCTCCCTGTGTTTGCGAATAACACTCCACATCTATCAGCCTGCCATGGATTAATGGTATCTCTTGCTGCAGTACCTACCGGCAGAATGAAGACCTTGGGGAAGTTGCTGATGGTTGACCACTCCTGGTTTATGTACTCCAGGGATCCCACAAACACAATGGACTTGAGTTCATCGTAGGAGAAGCTGCTTGCTCGCAGAGGCATGACGAAGTTGCGCAGGCCTATCCCAGGGCACTGCAGTTCACTGAAGATGCAGACGATCACGTGTCTGGAGAGCTGCAGTCTAGATGCCATTGCACGATTCTGGGAGAAAGGAAAATTGGAAAGCACAGCATTTCGCTGCCTGATTATTGCAATCGGGATCAAACCTAGCATGGCAATGTTAGGGAACGGGGGGAGGCCATTGAGTCCCTCAAGTCTGATAGACAGGAGAGTGGAGGAGGATATTCAGTCCGTTTTTCCCTGTTCTGTCCATGGTTGGACCAAGGCTGTTATGAGGCCTGGAGCTGTGTGGTCCTAGCAGAATTTGAACTGAGCATCAGTGCACAGGTTATTGTTCAGAACAGAGTGATGAGGCAGAAATCAGTCAGACTGAATTTCTCCTGCTTTTTGTGGAAAGGACAAACCTGGTAATTTTCCGCTTTGTGGATGCCTGAATCGCACCTGCACTGGAACAACATGACCAGGAGCACAACTAGTTCAGAAGCACAAGTCTTCAGTTTTATAGCCAGGATGCTGTGGGGACCCATAGCCCTACCTATATCCAGTGCACTCTGCCACTTCTTGATATTAGGTAGAGTGAATCAAATTGGCTGAAGACTGCCCTTTGTGATGCTGGGGACTTCAGGAGGAGGCCAAGATATATTATCCACTCGGCACTTCTGGCTGAAGACGGTTGCAAACACTTCAGCCTTGTCTTTTGCACTAACATGCTGAGCTCCCCCATCAATGAGGACAGGTGGGGCTCATAGAACCTCCTCCTCCTCCAGTTAGTTGTTTAATTGTCCACCAGTGTTCATAACTGGATATGGCAGGACTGCAGAGCTTGGATCTGATCCATTGCTTGTAGGATCGCTTTGCTCTCCATTGCATGCTGCTTGCCCTTTTTAAACATTTATTTACAGGATGTGGGCTTCACTGGCTGGGCCCAGCATTTATTGCCCATCCCTAGTTGCCCTTGAGAAGGTGGTGATGAGCTGCCCTCTTGAACCGCTGCAGGGGAACACCACCACTTGGGAGTGACCCCTCCAAGTCACTCACCATCCTGTACCAGGCCTTAAATAAAAACCGAAAATGCTGGAAATAGGGTCAGGCAGCATCTGTGGATAGAGAAATAGAATTAATGTTTCCAGTCGATGAACCTTCATCAGAACTTCTGCTAATAGGCTTGCTGAGTATTTCAAGCATTTTCTATTTTTATTTCAGATTTTTCAGCGTACGCAGTCTTTTTGCTTTTGGAGTTGGTCAGGTCTGACCTGGAATATTGTGTCTAGTCCTCAAACACTGGGTGATATTGAGGCTTTGCAAAGCATGCTGAGGACAGCCACAAGACTGACTCCCAGTAAAAAGTACAGGCTAGAAGAGTTGGGATCCCACACTTTAGAGAAATGTAAATTTCAAACCGATCTGATTGAGATTTATAAGATAATGAAGAGAACTGTGTCAGGAATACTTGGCTCATAATTTATATGTTTTCGAATGTAACTTTCCGTTTCTGGAATTAAAGTTTTAACCGTAGAGAACTGGGGAAAAACCTGATTTAAAACTGGTAAACATTATATGTAAATGCAGCTCAAATAAGCCTGAGTTCACTACAATTCAAAGAATGGTTGATGTTTATCAAAAGCTTGGGCCATGTTGATTTAAAAGGTCAGAGTAGGAGGCAGGCGGAGAAACTGAAACAATGAGTGACCTATCTTTGAGCCTTTTGGTGAAGACATGGCATCTGCAATCATTTTAGTAAGGGTAATTCAGAGAGATGTGTTGTCTTGGGAGTTTGAGCTAAATTAATTTTAAAGCATTCAATGAACCATGAACGGTTGTAAAATCTATTTATTTCTTCAGATAAACGAAGAAATTGTAAATGAGGGATAATTAACTAGTTTGAGGACATCCTAGAGCATGCTACTTCATCGAGGAGATTGGTGGAGCTTAGGGAGATCCTCTGGTTTCAATTTATTGAGAGGTTTCTGAGAGTTTTAGTTGTAGCTTGGACCCGGGGTGTGCAGTTTGCAACTCACAAAGAGAAGATAGCCAAAGTAAATAACAGTTAGTCAGGCCTATCATAGAAGCAGAGAAATGCTAACTTCATCATTAGTTGCATTGAAGGTGAGTGAGGTTTAATCCCAGGTTGGATTTCTTGAGGGAACAGAAACTGGAAATTTGTTCTAGCTTGCAGCTACTGGAAAAGTCCACAGTGGTCTTCACGGAGTCTTGTGGCAAAAGAAAGCAACCAGCAGATCCGCTTGGAAGTATTGAGAAGGCAACCAGAAAAAGGGACTGAGGGATCCACAGTCAGGAAGTCATAAATGAAAAAAAAATGAAAGTCTTACCTCTGAGAATAGCTGGAGCTGAGGAGAATTAAAGTAATTACCATAGGACTGTGGCATACTTTTGGATGGCCCCTACAGAAGTAAATAGCTTTAAGATTGGTATGTCCTATAGGAAAAGACTTTGGGGAAGTAAGGAGTAAAACTCAGTGCAAAGTCATAACCTATAGCGTTTGTTTTGTTTACTTCTTAAAATACAATAAAGTTTGGTTTTTTTGGAAAGCATGGAATCTTGTAGCTTAGTTCTGTTGATTAACTTCTGGGTATTTGGATTTCTCTTTAAATATTAACATCCCCTGACCAATCAGAACAATTTTATTCCAGTTGATAGTTTGTTTCAATTAAATAAATTAGGGCGGAGCACGGGGTCACAATTTTAAATTTTGAAAAGCCAGATCTTGGCTAGATGTCAGAAGGACACCGATTTAAAGTGATTGACAAAAGAATTGAATGTAACTTGAGGAAAAAGATACTTTACAACCTGGAGTGCACTGCCAAAAGGATGGTAAAGGGAGATTAAATTGTGGTATTTAAAAGGGAGTTTGCTAAGCACCTGAAGGGACAAAAAAATTACAGCGCTATGTAGAAAGGGCGGGCGCGTGGGACGAGCTGAATTGCTCTTGCAGCGAGCCGGCATGGGCTTAATGGGCTGAATGGCCTCCTTCTGTGCTGTAAATGCTCTTTGATTCTTTTTCCCGAGAACACTGGACCTTTGAAACAGGATGTCAGTTCATGTGGTGGACACCAATTCACTGAATTCATTCAAGTGAGGGTTGAGCTGTTCTTGTGACTGTGATCAGGTGACTTTTGTGTGAGGTGGGGAGGTGACCAATACTGTACAGCGATGTACAAGGTATGAAGGCTGAATGGAACAGGCTAGATCGACAAGAGAAGTCTTTACCTATCTGTCATTGTTCAGATGGTCATTTGTAAGAAGTTTCCATTTAGGAACATAGGACTTAGGAGCAGGAATAGGCAATTCAGCCCCTGGAGACTGCTTCGCCATTCGATACCATCATGGCTGATCTGGTTGTGGTCTCAACTCCATTTTCCTGTCTGCCACCCGCCATAACCCTTGACCCCCTTGTCTATCAAAAATCTATCTAACTCAGCCTTGAATAAATTCAATGACCCAATCTCCACTGCTTTCTGTGGAAGAGAATTCCACAAACAACCATCTGGGAGAAAAAAATTCTCCTCACCCACACGGTAAAATGGAGACCGCTTATTCTTGAACTATGTCCTCTAGTTCTAGTCACCCCCACAAGAGGAAACATCCTCCTGGTATCCGCCCTCTCAAGTCTTATATGTTTTAATAAGATCACCTCATTCTTCTAAACTCCAATGGGTATAGGCCCAACCTGTTCAGCCTTTCTTCATAAGATAAGCCCTTCATCCCACAAGTGAGTCAAGTGAACCTTCTCTGTACTGCTTCTAATGCAATGATATAATTTTTTCAAACAAGGAGACCAAAACTGTACACAGTACACTCCAGATATGGTCTGTCAGGTGAGAAAGCATGAAGAAAAAAGTCTAAAAGGAATTTGTTTCCCTTCCATATTCTCTTGTTTAAATTCTTTTTTTTTAAAATGGACAATTGCTAGGCTGGTAAAATGGCCACTAGTCACATGCTGGTAGTTCTGTAAAATTCAGAGCAATTCCAATGGACAAAGGTGAACTCATCAACCTCCTGGAATGTGACTTGTATTGTCTGAACGTTCCAGCCAGGCCAACACAAAGAACTAGTGGGCGAGATGTCGGCATCAGCCAGCTCTGGACAAAGCTATTTGTGATTCCTCATCTATGCTCATGGTTCCACAGTTACCTGCTCAAAGTACAATTAGTTTGAACAAAGGGGCTTCGTTAGCGGAATGGCTCAATCTGAAATCCGCCCTGACACATGACCGAGACTTGAGCTGTTTGAATTGCTTTAATTATACAGCTTTTTGGTTCCACCCTCAGTTACTGTTTTACCTCAGAAGAGATAACAGGACACCAGGCTATAGCAGCCTGCCTCTGATCTCTGTCCCTTTCACAGCCTTGTCTCCAGACAGAATCCTGCATTTTGCCTACAAGGTAAAACTATTTCCCAGCCTTCAACCAAGTTCCTAGGAAAAGGCTAGGACCTTTTGCCAGACAAAGCCAACTGAAAGAACCTTTATTGGACAGTGACTGACTGGATTCTGGACTCATGAAATCTGGACAAGAAATTATTTTTTTGCGTTTAGTCCTTGCCCCCCGTATCTCTTTCTTTCCCTTATCCCTTTTTTATTGTGTGAATGTACCAGGGTTACATAGTGACACCCCCTCCCCATGTTTTGAGTGTGTGTAAAATAAACTAACCCTCTGATTTTACCCTGGGGAGGATTTTGCCATCGTCGGGCGGGCCTGGGAACAGCTGAAAAGCGGTTCACCGCGGCGATCAGGCCCTCGACCACCACTTCATTCTGGCTGGTCAATTAATGGCCAGCCTGCGAGAAACGCCTGCTGAGAGTGTGCTGAGAGCCTCAGTGCTGCCTGGGGTGGGGGCAGGAGGAACGCAAGCGCTGAAGTCTGCGCACGCGCAGGGGGTGCACTCATTGAAAGCTCGCTGAAGGCACAGAACTGCCTCAGGAAGCTGAAGGATTTAAAAATTCAAAATAAAGATTTGAAAAACAAGGGAAACATCTCCCCCCATGTGACTCTGTCACATGAACAGGGACATGTTAAAAATGAGCTTAAAAAATTTTTACTGTTTTTTTTTATTCACTGTTGGAAGCTTCATCCCACCCTTGGATGAGGTTTCACTAAAAATGCAAAGGCCGCTTGGCCCATTTGCTCTCCTGCCAACTGTAAGGTTGACGGGCAGCGAAAAAGTCAACTTAATTACCAGCTTAAGGGCCTTAATAGGCCTCTTTATTGTCGGCAGGCATGCCTTCTTGAGCCATTGCAGTCCACGTGGTGTCGGTACACCCGCTGTGCTGTTACGGAGGGAGTTCCAGGATTTTGACCCCAGAACAGTGATATATTTACAAGTCAGGATGGTGAATGGCTTGGAGGGGAACTTCCAGATGGTGGTGTTCCCATGCGTCTGCTACCCTTGTCCTTCTAGGTGGTAGCGGTTGTGGGTTTGCAAGGTGCTGTCTAATGAGGCTTGTTGAGTTCCTGCCATGCATCTTGTAGATGGTACACACTACTGTCACGGTGCATCAGTGATGGAGGGAGTGAATGTTTGTGGATGTGGTGCCAATTAAGCGGGCTGCTTTATCCTGGATGGTGTCAAGCTTCTTGGGTGTTGTTGGAGCTACGCTCCAGGCAAGTGGGGAGTGTTCCATCACACTCCTGACTTGTGCCTTGTAGATGGTGGACAGGCTTTGGGGAGTCAGGAGGTGAGTTACTCATCGTAGAATTCACAGCTCTTGTAGTCACAGTATTTATATGGCTAGTCCAGTTCAGTTCCTGGTCAATGGTAACCCATAGGATATTGATAGTGGGGGATTCAGCAATGGGAATGCCACTGAATGTCAAGGGACAATGGTTATATTCTCTCTTGTTGGAGGTAGTCATTGCCTGGCACTTGTGTGACGTGAACATTACTTGTCAGCCCAAGCCTGGATATTGTCCAGGCCTTGCTGCATTTGGACATGGACTGCTTCAGTATCTGAGGATTCACGAATGGTGCTGAACATTGTGCAATCATCAGCGAACATCCCCACTTCTGACCTTATAATGGAAGGAAGGTCATTGATGAAGCAGCTGAAGATAGTTGGGCTGAGGACACTACCCCGAGGAACTCCTGCAGTGGTGTCTTGGAACTGAGATGACTGACCTCCAACAACCACAATCTTCCTTTGTGCTAGGTATGACTCCAACCAGCAGAGAGTTTTCCCCTGATTCCCATTGACTCCAGTTTTGCTAGGGCTCCTTGATGCCACACTCGGTCAGATGCGGCTTTGATGTCAAGGGCAGTCACTCTCACCTCACTTTGGGAGTTCAGCTCTTTTGTCCATGTTTGAACCAAGGCTGTAATGAGGTCAGGAGCTGAGTGGCCCTGGCAGAACCCAAACTGAGCGTCAGTGAGCAGGTTATTGCTAAGCAAGTGCCGCTTGATAGCACTGTTGATGACCCCTTCCATTACTGATAATCCAGAGTAGACTGATGGGGCGGTAATTGGCCAGATTGGATTTGTCCTGCTTTTTGTGTACAGGACATACCTGGGCAATTTTCCACATTGCTGGCTAGATGCCAGTGCTGTAGCTGTACTGGAACAGCTTGGCTAGGGGCGCGGCAAGTTCTGGAGCACAAATCCACAGTACTATTGCTGGAATATTGTCAGGCCCATAGCCTTTGCATTATCCTGTGCCTTCAGCCATTTCTTGATATCACATGAATCGAATTGGCTGAAGACTGGCATCTGTGATACTGGGGACTTCCAGAGGAGGCCAAGATGGATCATCCACTCCGCACTTCTGGCTGAAGATTGTTGCGAATTCTTCAGCCTTATCTTTTGCACTGATGTGCTGGGCTCCTCCATCATTGAGGATGGGGCTATTTGTGGAGCCTCCTCCTCAAGTGAGTTGTTTAATTATCCACCACCATCACAACTGGATGTGGCAGGACTGCAGAGCTTAGATCTGATCCATTGGTTGTGGGATTGCATAGATCTGTCTATCACTTGCTGCTCATGCTGTTTGGCACACAAGTAGTCCTGTGTTATAGCTTCACCAGGTTGACACCTCATTTTTAGGTATGCCTGGTGCTGCTCCTGGCATGCCCTCCTGCACTCTTCATTGAACCAGGGTTGATCCCCTGGCTTGGTGGTAATGGTAGAGTGGGGGATATGCCGGGCCATGAGGTTACAGATTGTTTTCGAGTACAATTCTGCTACTGCTGATGGCCCACAGCGCCTCATAGATGCCCAATCTTCAGTTGCTAGATCTGTTCAAAATCTATCCCATTTAGAATGGTGGTAGTGCCACACAACACGATGTGAAGATAGGACTTTGTCTCCATAAGGACTGTCTCCTACCAATACTGTCATGGACAGATGCATCTGCAGCAGGTGGGTTGGTGAGGATGAGGTCAAGTATGTTTTTCCCTCTTGGTTCCCTCAGCACCTACCGCAGACCCAGTCTAGCAGCTATGTCCTTTAGGACTCGGCCAGCTCGATCAGTAGTGGTGTTACTGAGCCAGTCTTGGTGATGGACATTGAAGACCCCACCCAGAGTACATTCTGTGCCTTTTCCACCCTCAGTGCTTCCTCCAAGTGTTGTTCAACATGGAGGAGCACTGATTCATCAGCTGAGGGAGGGCAGTACATGGTTTCCTTGCCCATGTTTGACCTGATACCATGAGACTTCATGGGGTCTGAAGTCAATGTTGAGGACTCCCTCGTGACTCTATACCACTGTGCCGCTGGTTCCATCCTGACAGTGGGACCGGACTTTTCCGCAGATTGATACAACTGAGGGGCTTGCCAGGCCATTTCAGCGGGCAGCTAAAAGTGGGTGCCATGGGTCTGGAGTCACATGTAGGCCAGACTGGGTAAGGATGGCAGATTTCCTTCCCTCAAGGGCATTAGTGAACCAGGCAGGTTTTTACGACAATCGACAATGGTCGTCATTAGACTTTTAATTCCTGATTTTTATTGAGTTGAAATTCCACCATCTGCTGTGATGGATTCGAACCCGGGTTCCCAGAGAATTACCCTTGGCCTCTGGGTTACTAGTCCAGCAACAATCCCACTACCACACTGCCTTCCCTCCTGCCATAATCTTCTTAATAATGCATTCTAGCAATTTCCCTTTGACAGATTTTAGGCTAACTGGCCCATGGTTTCCTGATTTCTCTCTCTCCCTCCCTTCTTCTTGGACAGAGGGGTTACACTTGTGGAGAAGTCCAAAACCAGAGGTCATGAATATCGGATAGTCACTAATCAACCTAATAGGGGATTTAGGAGAAATTTCCTTCCCCCAGAGAATACTGAGAATGTGGAATTCACTATTACAGGGAGTGGTTGAGCCAAATAACATAGAGGCTTTTAAGGGGAAGTTAGATAAACACATGCGGGAGATGGGAAGGATATGGTGACAGGGTATGGTGTACAAAACACTGGCATAGAGTAGTTGGGCTGAATGGCTTATTTCTGTGCTATAAATTCGATGTAATTCTTTACCAAAGGGAGAGGGAACATTGTTTCATGAGGGGTCTGTATTCTAAGATCACGTGCCACGCCAAGGGTCTCTCATTTAATGGAGCAGTGAGAATGAGAGACCTGTTGCTTGTAACTATTGGTGGGGGGATTCACCACCCTGGCATTGAAGCCAAACACCTGGGAGAAACTCCATCAGGAATACACACCCCGATATTCCAGTTTTTTCAATAGTAGCCGCCATCCCAAATCAGAGTACCCACCAGCGTTACTTGATTGATGCCCTTTGGTGGGCACCAGTGGAACATGCCAGTCGAATCCAATTTCACGTTCTCTCTACTTGTCAATACTTCATCCCTGAAAATAAAAAAAGCAAAATCAAAATAAAATGAGATTTATCCCTTGATTCAGCCCCACAGAATATTCCCAAAGTAAACCTGAGGAGTCCTAGAGCAAGCTATTAAACCAGGAAAGACAAAGGTTAAGAAATTGCAGTGAGAATGGCCGGCAGAAACCTCCTTTCTGATATTAAATAGGGACAAAGGGATTTCCCAAACCGAGGAGGAGATAGGAAGTGAAATGCCTCCCCCAGTCAAAAAGCCACCAGGGAGTGTTGCTGGAGCTGCACCTCCATGTGAGGGCAGTGATATTCCAGGATACATGGAACAAGTTAAGAGAGCACCCCTCCAAATCCAAAGGCACTGCCTGAGAAGCCATTTATTGGTCTGGCTGGAAGCTTTATGGTGAATTAAATGGGGACCAGGAAAGTTCCCAAATTAGCCCAGAAAGAGTGAGGGTGATGCCTCACTTAGTTGAAAAGCCACCAGGCAGTACAACAAGAACCGACCATCCACCAGAGAGCAGTAGTGTTCCAAAAGACATGGAGGCTACTACCCGACTGACAGCAGAGGGATCCCAACCAGATTGGATCCCATACCTACCCATCTTAATGCAAAATTGTGAGGCAACCTGACAGGGTTGCTCACTGCATTTAAAGTGATCCGTAAGAACCCCCCCACTCCTGTCCAATACACTAGCCTGCCCAACCTTTCCTCAAAAGACAACCTGCCCATTCCAGATATTAGTCAAGTAAACCTCTGAACTGTTTCCAATGCATTTACATCTTTCCTTAATGAAGAAGACCAATACTGTACTCAGTACTCCAGATATGGTCTCACCAATATCCTGTTTAACTGAAGCATAACCTCTCTACTTTTGTATTCAATTCCCTCACAATAAACGATAACATTCTATTAGCATTCTATAATGCCCTGCTATAGCGTCTTTAATAATAGCTTCTAACATTTTCCCTGTGACAGATGTTAAGCTAGCTGGCCTGGACTGCTTTCTGTCTTCTCCCCTTTTTGAATAAAGGAGTTACATTTGCTATTTTCCAAACTAATAGAACCTTCCCCGAATCCAGGGAATTTTGGAAAATTAAAACCAATGCATCAACTATCTCAGTGGCCACTTCTATTAATAGCCTAGGATGAAGTCAGTCAAGACCTGGGGACTTGTCAGCCTGCAGCTCCAACAATTTGCAAAGTATCAGTTACCTGGTGTACAAAGAACAAAGAACAAAGAAAAGTACAGCACAGGAACAGGCCCTTGGGCCCTCCAAGCCTGCGCCGATCATATTGCCCGTCAACTAAAACATTTTGCACTTCCGGGGTCCATATCCCTCTATTCCCATCCTACTCATGTATTTGTCAAGCTGCCTCTTAAACACCACTATCGTACCTGCTTTCACCACCTCCTCTGGCAGCAAATTCCAGACACTCACTACCCTCTGCATAAAAAACTTGCACCGCACATCACCTTTATAGTTTTCTCCTCTCACCTTAAATCTATGTCCCCTAGTAATTGACTCTTCCACCCTGGGAAAAAGCTTCTGACTGTCTACTCTGTCCCTGCCACTCATAATTTTGTAAACTTCTATCAAGTCGCCCCTCAATCTCCGTCGCTCTAATTTAATGTGTAATTTGTAATTTTCTTGAGTTCCTCCCTCCCTTCCAGTTGCTGATTTACAGTTATTTCAGGGATGTCACTTGTATCCTCTATAGTAAAGACTGATGCAAAATACCTGTTCAGTTAATCTGCCATCTCCTTATTTTCCATTATTAATTCCCCAGACTCACTTTCTATAGGACCAACGCTCACATTGTTAACCTTTTTCTTTTTGAAATTTCTATAGAAACTCTTATTATCTGGTTTAATATTACTACCTAGCTTTCTCTTACTCTAATTTTTCCCTCCTCATTAATCTTTTAGTCATTCTTTGCTGTTTTTTTAAATTTTGTCCAATCTTCTGACCTGCCACCCACCTTTGATCATTTATATACTTTTTCTGTAAGTTTTTTTTATTCATTCATGGGATGTGGGTGTCGCTGGCTAGGCCAGCATTTTTTTTGCCCATCCTACCCTTGAGAAGGTGGTGGTGAGCTGGTCCTATCTTTAACTTTTTTAGATAAACAAGGATGGTGGGTCCTCCCCTTGGAATTTTTCTTTCACATTGGAATGTATCTATTCTGTGTATCTTGAAATATCCCCTGAAATGTCTGCCAGTGCATCTCCATTGACCTATCCCTTAACCTAATTTGCCAAATCACCTTAGCTAGCTCTGATTTCATGCCCTCATAATTGCCCTTATTTAAGTTTAAAATACCAGTCTTAGGCCACTCTTCTCTCCCTCCAACTGAATGTAAAATTCATTCATATTATGATCGTTGTTACCTAGGAGCGCCTTCACCATGAGGTCATTAATTAATCCTACCTCGTTGCACAGTACCAGCTCTAGTATCACCTAGCTGGCTCCAGGCATCCTCTTCTAAGAAACTATCCCAAAACTATTCTTTGAACTCCTCATCTGAGCTACCCTTGCCCATGTGATTTTTCTTCTGAATGTAGATTGAACTCTCCCAGGATTATCACTGTACCTTTCTGACAAGCTCCTATTATTTCTTCCTTTATACCCCGTCCTACCATGTGGTTACTGTTAGGGGGTCTGTAAACCACTCCCACAAGTGACTTTATCATTTCTCATCTCTATCCACCTGCTTCTATATCCTGGTTTTCTGATCTTAGATCTTCAATCTCTAGTGTGCTAACACCATCATTAATTAACAGAGCTACCCCTCCACCTTTTCCTAGCTTCCTGTCCTTCCTAAATATCATATACCCTTCAATATTAAGGTTCTGATCTATGTCATCCTGCAGCCATGTCTCCATAATGGCTATCAGATTGTACTTATTTATTTTTATTTGCGCTATCAGTTCATCTGTTTTGTTTTGAATGCTACGTTGCATTCAGATACCGAGCCTTTAGTGTTGTCATTTCATGATTTTGTTGTAACCCCTAGCCTGATCTGCCAATTTACTCTTAGGTTTGTACTCCCTGTCCCTTCCTGTCATGGTCTGTTTATCATTTCCCATATTAATACCTTTCTCTCTTGCCTTGTCTCCACTCATTTACCACATATTCCCAAATTTGATCCCTTGCCCACACTATTTTGTTTAAAACCCTCTCTACTTCCCTAGTTCTGCGGCTCACTAGATCACTGGTCCCAACACGGTTCATGTGTAGACCATCCCAACAGTACAGCACCCACTTTCCCCAGTACTGGCGCTGGTGCCCCACGAACTGGAACCCATTTCTGCCACACCAGCCTTTGAGTCATGCATTCAATCTTATTTTCCCGATGCCAGTTTGGACGTGGCTCAGGTAATAATCCAGAGATTATTACCTTTGAGGGTCTGCTTCTTAATTTGGTGCCAAGCTCCTCCTCCTCCAGCCCTGAGCATTTGTCCTGAGCCCTGGTACCGGGCAGGCAATGCAACCACCTGGACTCTCGCCCTTTGCTGCAGGGAACAGCACCAATCCTCCTCACTATACTGTACCACCACAGCTTCCCTTTTTGCTCCCCCCACAATGGAAGAGAGGTAGAGAAGTGGACAGAATTAGGCCGGATATTCCATAGTTCAGGCCCGCAGGTGAAGACATGGGCACAACTGGGGGGCGGGATGAAGGAAATCAGGGATGCTCCAGGGCAAAGTTAGAGACATACAGGTTATTTCAGAGAGCTACTTCTGTTACCTCCTCCAGTTCTACAACACTCAGTGAACTGCACCTCTTTGCTGAGACTGATGCCAGTCCCCTCCTCCCCTCTTTCCATCTCAGTCCCACAGCAAATGATCAACAACCTGCAAACTCAGGACTTGAATTGAGTTCACAATCAGGTCAGTTTGACCTTCAAGAGCCAATCACTGCTGTCGTTTGTTTTCCCACCTCGTGAAATGGCTATTTTTGGCACAAAGTCTCTATTATGACAAGCTTATATTTTCCCAGTTGACAAAACAGAGCCAAGTGTTACTCTTGCCCGATAACAAACAGCAAGGATTGAGGTACAGCCGCAGCTTAAATGAGGCAGAGAAATATTTTCAAAGTGCATGCGTCTGACGTGTACAGAACAGCTAAGGAGATTGTGCTCCACTCCAAGCCCTGGTGCAGCCACTTATTCACAAGTCTCTCAAGCCCAAGCAAGCAGGGCTTTTATTTGATGCCGAACTTCGCCTTGCCCCCTTAATGCCTCGACCAGATTTATAGACGACCTTCCACCCTTTGAAGGATTGAGAAGCATTTCTGTTTTTAACATTATTAATTCTTTTTTTTTTTGCTATGAGGGGGCTCGGGAGGGATTCTGACAAGCTCTGTTCCACAGAACTGGCTTTGGGCCCATCACTTTCCCATTGCTTAATTAAATTAAGGCTGTGGCCTGTGAAACAGCTCGAGTCAGGCTGTTCAAACCTTTCCCTTCAGTGAGTGCCAGCAAAAGAAATAAATCCAGTGTGTGAGCAATGGGCCATTGCTCATCATCAAGCTGTGTGACTGTTTGATGGCCTGGGGCTCTGACCAGGCTTTCAGTTTCTCTGGTCTGATCAGTTTTACTTGCTTCTGGCATCCTACAAAGTACAAACCATAGCAGTCTCAAAAATTTTTTGAGGGATATGTTGATAAAGCTGCTAAAATTGTATCGAACAGAGGTCTAGAGTACAAAAGTAAGGAATTTATGCTCAGCCTTTAGAAATCACTGCGAGGCCTCAGTTACAATGTTGTGCCTAACTGTAAACACCAAACTTTAGAAATGTCAAGGCCTTGGTGAAGGTGGCAGAGGAGATTTACTGGACTGGTCCCAGGGGTGAGGGTCTTCAGTTATTCGGGGAGACTAGAGAAGCTGGGGTTGTTCTCCTCAAAGCACAGAAAGCTAAAGGAGAGATCTCAGAGGGTTGTAAGGCTGGAAGAGTCTATAGAGATCAAAAGGGGTGAGACCCGTGGAAGGACTTGAACTGTGATATGGAACGGTGATCTGCCGAGCCTGAAAGCTGATATCAGATCATTGCTAGTCATCAGTGATTAAAGTTTTAATGAACTTCATCTGTTGTCTGATCCAGTCAGGTTGATGGAAAATCAATGCAAAGCAGCAAAGGGGAGAGAAAAATTATGGAGTCGAGTGTATCAGCTGCTAATGCTTCAGCCAGTGATCAATGGCTGCCTGTGATCAAACATTAAAGTGGCGAGCAGGTTTGTCTTATCAAAGTTCTTGAGTGATTTGCAGTATCACAAATCAATCAGCAGACATCCTGTTCTGAAAGGCTCCAGTAACATTTACAGAGCAGCTGTCAGAATGGAGGAAACGAGCTGCCATGCCAAGAATTGGAGTGAACGGAACATCTGAAATACGCTTTGTGCAAGGGCACTTCATCGCTCGAGCTTCTAGCCAGCTGCCCTTTTTACCAAGTTTGTTACAAACACTCCTGACCTGGCCCACCATTCCTGAGTTGAAGACTCTTTTTCTGCCGTGCACCGTGGGACTGAAGAAAATAAATCCAGTGATAAATAAAAGCCAGAGGGGGCAAGAGCAAAGAGACAGGATGGGGTGGACAGCTCTCTCAAAGAGCTGGCACAGACACGACGCCTGAGGCTGAGTTCCCTCCTTCCGTCCTGTATGATTCCATGATTCGAATCCTTTTCTGTTCCCAGGAGATGGCTGGCGTTATATGTCAGTAGGTCATCAGTTGTGGGAGATTGAGGGGTGATCTTCTCAAGGTGCTTAAGATGTTAAAAGGGGGAATCTCTTCCTAGTTTTCTATATGCCAGGGGGAGCGTGACCCTGGTTCAAGAACCTACTATAATCTGCAATAGCCTGTTTTGCAGTTGGTGCTCCGTGTGCTGAAGTGGATAAGAATCCGTGGAAAATCATTCACCTGAAGGGGGCGATTTCCCAGGTTCACAATTCATGGAAACCTATCTTTTTCAGGAAGCTGAGGCTGGGACTTGGGATTTTCCATCCACTAAAGGTGGAAATGCCGGTGCTTACCTAATGTGCAGACAAAGGTCAAGAGTCAGGCTAAATCAGGCCAGCACAGACCTGTTCATATCATCAGTGGTCATCTCTACAGCCATCAAGGTCTCATTCCTGTAAAGGTTAACCTCTGTCTGACTATAGTGCAAAGGGATTGCAGGTGGGGTCATGATGTAACTGAATGGTTGAACAGGCTTGAGGAGATGATGGAGAAGCTGGGCTTGTTCAGACAAGACTGAAAAAGAGATTTAATAAAGGTGTTTAAAATCATGATGGATAATGAAACTGCTTCCTCTTTTAAACAGCAAGCACAGAGTTAATGGGCTGAATGGCCTCCTTCTATGCTCAACTCTTCTATGATTCTCCAATCCAGTCCAATGCAAGATGAAGGGAGTGCTATGCTGTTGGAGGTGCCATCTTTGGAATACATGTTAAACCCATTTTCCCTCTCAAATCCCATGTACATGAATTCAAAGATCAGGAGCATTCTCCCCAGTGTCCTGGTCAATATTCATGCCTCAAGCAGAAAGAGATTTTGCTGGCTGTTTAACTCACTTGTTGTCTGTGGGATCTTGCTGTGCATACATTTGGCTGCCGTATTTCCTCGATTACAGCAGACACTACACTGTAAAGTATTTCATTGGCTGTAGAGTGTTTTGTGACATTGGGATGTGATAGATTTGCATGTAGAAGAACAATTGTTCTTTCTCACTCACACCTGCCCACATGACCACTTGTCAGTACCATGCACCCTGAAAAATATAGTTCACCCAACCTGTGTAGTACATTTGAGTAAATTAATCTGGCTGGGGTACATCCCCCCAGCATGGGCCAAGCACCAGGAGTTGTGTTCAATCTCCCCCACCCCCTAACCCTGCCTCACGGGTTAGTGTCAGCGAGAAAAGTACTTGTGCTGTGAAGTCCGGTTCTGGCGCTGATCCTTGGCGGTCAGGTTGCCCCAGGGCATCCGCTAGCTGAAAACTCAACACCCTTTTCCCCCATCTCCTCTTCCTTCTTTTATGCTCGATTAGCTGAAGACGCGAAACTATAACACCACAGAGAAGTGCTTCAAGGGGTTCCTGGGATGCAAACCATAGAAGGCAATGAATGCCGATGGATGATTTATTTTGTGCTCCTAATCTTTTTACTGAGTCATCGCTCAGACGCTTCCTGGTGACAGATCTTAATAATAATGACCCCTGGAGCAAGTTATGGTATCAGCTATAGAGATATTTATCAAAGTGTCAATCCAAGTAAATGAAATACCACAAGCAATAATGTTACATGTTTAAGGCAGCAATCGGTTACTAAATGCGATTTGCTCTGTCTCCTGTCTATTTTTTTGGAAGGCTGCACTGTGGACTCCTCTTATGATTTATTGAGACAGAAACCGAGACCCATCTTTTTCTGCCCTTTCCTGCTCTGTTCCACACAAACTAAGACTTACATTTATGCAGTGTCTTTCACAACCTCAGGACGCTGCAGTATTTCACAACCAATGAAGTACTTTTTAAGTGTTATAATGTAGGGAATGCAGCAGCCAAATAGCTTACAAGTAAAGCCCCACAAACAGCAAGGGGATAATGACTAGATCAACAGTTTGTTAGTGATGTCAGGAGAGGGATAAATATTGAGCAGGATGCTGAGGGGAACTGTTATGCTTTTCTTTGTGAAATAGTCCTGTAGATGTTTTAGGCTCTTTTGAAGGCACACAGGACTGGTTTAACATCTCGTCTGCAACACAGAATCTTCAACAATGCAGTAGCCCCTGCATGGGATTTGAACCCACTATCCTCTGATTTAGAGGCAAGAGTCTACCCACTGACCCACAGCTGCCATCTGAATGTTGCCCCCAGCAATGTCCTGATCAGCGAATAGTCAGAGTGCAGGACCCCGACACACCCACGGAATCTCCCGTCATCTCTCTTCCATCCAATAACATATCAGCTGTTGGTCCCGAGGGAGTGCTGCACTGCCTGAGGGACCGTCTTTTAGATGAGACATCAACCAGTCTTCCCTCTCAGCTCGACATAAAAGTTCCTGCTGCCCTCCTGGAAGAAAGAGAAGCAAGAGGTCCTGGCCAAGATACAACCAGCAGGAAACATTCATCGTCCATGCTGTTTGTGGTGCCTTGCTAAACACAAATTAGCTCACACATTTTCCTACAGTCTGGAAGTGACTGTTCTTCAAAAACACTTAACTGGCTGTGAAGTCTCATTGGAAAATATTGAGGCTGTGAAGCATGCTTTCAAAATGTGGCGTTACTTATTACAAATGGTATATCTGCATGCACTTCTTTTAATTGTGCCACTTTTATAATGATGATTTTATATGTAAACGTGTCACACTGCAATCATGCTCTCCTGCCAGTAGCGGGGCATGGTGCCTCACTTGTGCATCCTACAGCTCCCGGGTTTCTATGCCTCTTCTCCAACCAATTCTGCTTCCAAAATTGCTGCGAGTTTTACTATTTAATAACAAATAAAATCAACATTGGACAGGCTTGGGCAGTTTTCTCTCGATAAGAGAAGACTGAGGGCGACCTGATTGAGGGCTTTAAAATATGCAAGAGTTCAAAAGATTAGAGGTAGAAAAGATGTTTCCACTTGTGGGGGAGACTGGAGGCCATAAATAAAAGATAGTCACTAATAATCCAATCAGGAATTCAGGAGAAACTTGTTTATCCAGTGAGTGCTCACTACCACAGGGAGTCTCGTCCGGGTGAAACTCATCAATGCATTTAAGAGAAGCTAGATAAACATATGAGGTGGAATGGAATAGAAGGATACATTGATCAGATGAGATGAAAGAGGTTGGGATGAGGCTTGAATGGAGTATTAAAACACCAGCATGGACCAGATTGGCCGAATGGCCTGTTTCTCTGCTGTCAATTCTATGTACATCAGAGTATTATACAAAAATAAGGACAGAGTGTCTCACTTCATGGAGACTGGATTACATCTGTACATCTAGGCTCAGTTATGTCCCACGATCTCTGACCTGACTTCACCTGATGGCTATACTTGGCTTCAGTTGTCAGAGTGTAATGCTGTGGGAGGCCATTCAGGAAAGTAAGGTTTGAATGTTCATGCAGATTGGCAGATGGTTTCACATGGTTCTAATCTCTGATTCTCTGAGAGGAGACTAATTTCCCGTTTCACCATTTCCTCCATGTGAGAAAATTAAAAGCACTCTATTGGTGGGAAAACTTATGAGGAAAGAATGAGTCTGGAACTTGCTCCTGAAACAAATAGCCTTCATAACTCATTCGCCTATTTAAAAAAAAACATGCCTGTTCATCTTTCACTGATGAGTTATTTGTATTTAGTAAGTCAAGTGATTCTCATTTTTCAGAGCTTCGAACTTCATATTGAGCAATAAATCAGCTACAATTGCAGCGTCTTCCAACTAGCTTTAAGGGATGAGGCCTAATTGGGAATGGTCAATGGCCAACTCCCAGGAGGTAGGCAAGCAATATATCACCAAGGATATATTGGCCTTGGAGGGAGTGCAGAATGATACTGGGACAAAAAGGTTATGAGGCTACTACTTCCTTAGATTCAGAAGGTGGGGAATGTTATCTGCAAACATCTGTTTGTTGCAGTGAGTTGTGTAAAATGATAAAGAAATTCAAGGGGTAAAAACTATTTCCTCAGCGCAGAGGGCAGAAAGTCCAGAACAAGGGAACATAACCCCAAAATTAGATCTAGTCTGTTCGGGGATGATGTCAGGAAACACTCAAAGGATAGTGAAAACTGGGAACTCTCTCCCCACAACCGTACCCACGCACCCCCCCCAAACAAAAACCTGTGGATGCTATAAGTCAACTGGGGCTTTAAAGACTCAAATGAATAGATTTTTGTTACCTAAGGGTATCTTGAAACATGGAGCAAAGGTGGGTAAAGGCAGTTGAGGTACAGATCAACCATGACCTGACTGAATGGTGAAGCAGGCTTGAGGGGCTGAATGGCCTCATCCTGTCCCTATGCAGGGTTTAGTACTCAGAGAGATGCCAGACACATTTTAACCTCTGAGTGGGGTTGGGTGACAATGGGACCAGTATGGTAGAAAGTGTGGTCATGTAAGAAAGATATGAAAGTCTGGATATCAAAGAGAGATGGAAAGGTATCTTCAGAATAGCAGCTGCTAGAAACAGGTTCACAATAAGTGTCCAAAATATGTGTACAATCAATGATGCAGGTGGAGTAACCTTTAGTGAAAGAGGATGAAATCAAAGAAAGGTGGGGCCAATACTTTAACTGGCTCTGAATGAAGAAAAGCCGAGAATAAAGAGAAGGTGGAGCTGCAAATCAAGGAGTGGCTTCTAGTGACCTGGAAGAAATCTCGACAGTACAATAAGGAATGAGAAAGAGGCAAAGGAAAGGGACTGGCTGAGATCCATGAAGGGCAGTTCAGATTCGTGCCTGGAGGAAGCACCACTGATACCTTTTTTTGTTTTGAGACACATGCTGGAGAAATATTGGGAAGCCCAGTGCAACACAAGGATTGTATTCATCGCCCCAGAGAAGGGTTATGACCGGGTGCCTATGGAGGAAGTCTGGAGATATGTTATAATTCATGGAGTCCCCTATTACAGGATAGGTACAAGGAGTGCCAGACAAGAGTAAGAAGCGGTGGCAGTGGGGAGAGGGAGACTTTCAAAGTTGGATTGCACCATAGATTGACACCGAGCCCCTTCCTCTTCCTGATTGCCATAGATGTTCTAACTTAGCAAGTGAGATGGAAATGTCATGGTCAATGATGTTTGCAGATAACCTTGAGCTCTGTGGTAGGGATGATGAGAACATGATTGAGTATTTGGAGAACTGGAGAAAAACACTGGAAGACGGGGATGTATGAAGATCAGTAGACCAAAGACCCAATTTATGGACTGTTAGGTTGAGCCCGGAGAAGAGGATCAGAGTAAAGGTGTGAAGATTACAGGTGAAGACTTGAAGAAAGTGGGGAGTTTCAGGTAGCTGAGGTCAGTGGCGGCAGAAGATGAAAGTGTGAGAATGGAAATTAAGAAACAGATTCATTCTAGTTGGGGTAATTGGAAGAAGTGCAGTGGAGTGTTATGTGATCAAGAAGTATTGTTGACACTGACAGGAAGAATCTACAAGACAGATGTGAGACCGGCCTTGTTATATAATGCAGAATATTGGACAACATCAAGAATGGATATGAATAAGTTATGGATGCTGAGATGGATATGTGGAATTTTTTTAAATTCATTCATGGGATGTGGGCTTCACTGGCTGGGCCCAGCATTTATTGCCCATTCCTAGTTGCCCTTGAGAAGGTGGCGGTGAGCTGCCTTCTTGAACCGCTGCAGTCCATGTGGTGTAAGTACACCCACAGGGAGGGAGTTCCAGGATTTTGACCCAGTGACAGTGAAGGAACAGCGAAATATTTCCAAGTCAGTGACAGGAAAGGACAGGATCAGGAACCAGTACATCAGGGAGTCAGTGAAGATTATGGAAGCATCAAAGAAAGTCATGAAAAAGAGATTGAAATGGTAGAGTTATCTGTTTGGAGAGAGAGGAAATGTAGTGAAACGAGTGCTGGAGATGGAACTGCCAGGAAGAAGGAGAAGAGAAGGGCCAAAGATCAGGCAGAAGGATGCGATGGCAAGAGAGTTAAATGCAGTGGGATTGGAAGAAAAATGGTGACTGACAGGTTAGGATGGAGAAGGATGATCAACCAGCATTGTGGCAATTCAAGTAAAATGGGAGAAGCCAAAAGGAGAAGAAGATGATAGGAAGTGTTGCACCCTGAGGATACCTTCCATCCTCAAGGAGCAGGTTCAGCATCCACGTCTCAGCTTCCTATTAACCTTTCACACTCTTAATTTTAGATCAACCTGAATTCACTGTTCGGGGACTAAGGAACAGACTTCAATAGGAGAGTTAGGGTACGAGAGGGATGGGGAAGGGGAGGGAGAGGCTGGAGGGGGAGGGGAATAGGATTGGAGTAGCTGAGAAGAGGAGGCGGGAGGGGAGGAGGAATAGGGCCAAGAATGAGGGGAAGGGGAGGCGGAATAGAATTGGAGTGGGGGGGAAGGGAAGCAGGAAGCTGGAGACGGAATAGGATTGCAGTGGAGGGTAAGGGAGGGGGTAGTTGAGTCTCTATTCCAAGCTATGTTTTGTTTGTTTCTGTTTCTGATGAAGTGTTTTTAAGCCTCCGTGAATGTGTTCCAAATAATCTGTCATCACTGGCAGGCGCCCGTTGTAAATTCTATTAGTTAGGGATATTTGACATCAAACCCATTGTAAGCTTGTCATGAAAAATACTGTTTACAATAGATTGTGGCAGGACTGCTGTCTGCACTGGGAGCTGACGACTAAACAATAAGCAGATGCAATATGAAGTATTTCTATTCTCCACGTCAGCATTTAGGCAAATTATGGGCCTCACAGTTCTTGAGGATGAATAAAGAGTGCTATGAGACCCACTTTTTAATTTGAAAACATAACAGAACATTTTAGAAGACAGTATTCTGTATCAGTCCTAGCTGAGTGGGAAGAACTGTCAGGTCGACGTCAGCAGTCCCACTCCACAGGCTTCAGCACATAATCCAGGCCGACACTCATGTCAGTGCTTGTTTCCTGCTGACTGCTTGAATGGACAAAATTTTCCAAGAAGGAGACCACACCTATATTAGGCAGTCACACAGAAAATGGCGGTGAGGGGAAAACCTCTGCTCACCTTTGTAACTATAATAGGGGGCAATATTTGTTAAATCTCCAGTTTCACAAGTGCCACAGGGGATAGTTACATCATAAAAATATAGACACCTTTCAACTCTCTAATCTAAATTGCTGTGAGCCATTTAAAATGGAAACTGCCTATGTAAACATCACCCTATAACTAAATCTTCCAGCCTGTGGTCTCTCCTCAGTCTCTACCACAGTCACTCTTACAATCCGACCAACCCTGCTCCCTAAGTTGTTCCAAGTTTTACGCTTTGCCTCTCAATAATCTCATCATTTTGAAAATTAAGCACAGGATGTCTGAATCCCGCTTGGTGGATGAATATTGTCTTAGTTGAATTCTCCGCCCTTTGCCCTTTAACCCTGCCTCACATGCCTATGAAACTTGGCACTAGTGCTCCATGGGTAAGCTCACTGAAAGTCAACACACCAATAATTAAACAGAGGGGACAGAGGGGAGAGAATATTTTTGTTTGAGTGCCTTGGCGATTGTTTTTGCTTTGTTATGGTTGCTGTCAGAAAGGGTGAGTTGGTGCTTGTGAAAATTGATCTTCAGGTACCCACACTCAATCATGACAACTTCTACTCATGGGAGGTGGAGGGAAAGTGGTGGTGAAGAGGGTGCAGGTGGATTAATGTGAGTGGGAAGGGTTGTGGGATGGATGACACTGTTCATGCTACAGCTTTAGATTGCGAGGATGGGTGAGGGACTTACTTCTCCGGTGATGTGTCCCGCCTTGCCAGTATGCCCATTGACTGGGTTCTGATCAAAGAGTAAAGTAGCTTCTCAGTGTCTTGTGCTAGAAAGGAATAGAAACAGTGAAGGGAATCACAAAGCCAAATGAAAAGCCAAGAATCAGGAACAGAACCTAGATATCTCCATTGTTTCGATCTCTCCTTTCAATGCAAGGTGGGATTCTGTGTCCCTCTGAATTTATTCCAGACTTGGAACTCCATTGTTTCTGGCTTAATCCCTGTGCAGATCAGAAGATACAAAACCCATGCCTCCTATTGCGTAATCAGTTCCCAATTGGAATGAGTCTGGAAGTCACCAGAAGGTTCTGGAACCTTTCCTAATGTTTTGAGTGTAAGACAGCAGCAGCAGCTATTTGTGCATGGCAGGATCCCACAATTGGCATTGCGACGATATCTAGATCACCCTTTTAGTTGAAACAGATCTCCTCCTCCTCCTCTTCACATAGTGCAGTGGGATTTTTCACATCACCAAATGGGGCAGACTGAGCCTCATCTCTCCTAGCAGATCAATCCCTCAGGGCACGAAGATACTCAGAGATCTGAGAATGATGACCTCGTTCGGAGCAGGGGCTGGATTTTAGGGGGCACCGAATTCCCTGCACCCCCCACCCCCGCCCCCACCCTTCTCCCAGGACAGGTACAGCACGGGGTTAGATACAGAGTAAAGCTCCCTCTACACTGTCCCCATCAAACACTCCCAGGACAGGTACAGCACGGGGTTAGATACAGAGTAAAGCTCCCTCTACACTGTCCCCATCAAATACTCCCAGGACAGGTACAGCAGGGGGTTAGATACAGAGTAAAGCTCCCTCTACACTGTCCCCATCAAACACTCCCAGGACAGGTACAGCACGGGGTTAGATACAGAGTAAAGCTCCCTCTACACTGTCCCCATCAAACACTCCCAGGACAGGTACAGCACGGGGTTAGATACAGAGTAAAGCTCCCTCTACACTGTCCCCATCAAACACTCCCAGGACAGGTACAGCACGGGGTTAGATACAGAGTAAAGCTCCCTCTACACTGTCCCCATCAAACACTCCCAGGACAGGTACAGCACAGGGTTAGATACAGAGTGAAGCTCCCTCTACACTGTCCCCATCAAATACTCCCAGGACAGGTACAGCAGGGGGTTAGATACAGAGTAAAGCTCCCTCTACACTGTCCCCATCAAACACTCCCAGGACAGGTACAGCACAGGGTTAGATACAGAGTAAAGCTCCCCTGACACTGTCCCCATCAAACACTCCCAGGACAGGTACAGCACAGGGTTAGATACAGAGTAAAGCTCCCTCTACACTGTCCCCATCAAACACTCCCAGGACAGGTACAGCACGGGGTTAGATACAGAGTAAAGCTCCCTCTACACTGTCCCCATCAAACACTCCGAGGACAGATACAGCACGGGGTTAGATACAGAGTAAAGCTCCCCTGACACTGTCCCCATCAAACACTCCCAGGACAGGTACAGCAGGGGGTTAGATACAGAGTAAAGCTCCCTCTACACTGTCCCCATCAAACACTCCCAGGACAGGTACAGCACGGGGTTAGATACAGAGTAAAGCTCCCTCTACACTGTCCCCATCAAACACTCCCAGGACAGGTACAGCACAGGGTTAGATACAGAGTAAAGCTCCCTCTACACTGTCCCCATCAAACACTCCCAGGACAGGTACAGCACGGGGTTAGATACAGAGTGAAGCTCCCTCTACACTGTCCCCATCAAATACTCCCAGGACAGGTACAGCAGGGGGTTAGATACAGAGTAAAGCTCCCTCTACACTGTCCCCATCAAACACTCCGAGGACAGATACAGCACGGGGTTAGATACAGAGTAAAGCTCCCCTGACACTGTCCCCACCAAACACTCCCAGGACAGGTACAGCACAGGGTTAGATACAGAGTAAAGCTCCCTCTACACTGTCCCCATCAAACACTCCCAGGACAGGTACAGCACGGGGTTAGATACAGAGTAAAGCTCCCTCTACACTGTCCCCATCAAATACTCCCAGGACAGGTACAACACGGGGTTAGATACAGAGTAAAGCTCCCTCTACACTGTCCCCGTCAAACACTCCCAGGACAGGTACAGCACGGGGTCAGATACAGAGGAAAGCTCCCCTGACAACACCTAATCAAACACTCAGCAGATGTGGGGTCTCTGTGCCTTGGGAGCTCACCCTCGAGAGGTACTGGGCTGAGCTAACAGTCATTCAGAATCAAGGATATAACAGAATTCAGTGTCCCCGATTCCACAGGAATCTTTTCATCCACCTGCCTCCAGATCTTCCTCGGAGCTCTGATCTAGGGATCCTACAGTTTGAATCCCAAAAGGTTACTATGCAGGTACAGCAGGTAATTAGGAAAGCTAATAGAATGTTATCATTTATTGTAAGGGGAATTGAATACAAAAGCGGGGAGGTTATGCTTCAGTTGTTACAGGGCATTGGTGAGACCACATCTGGAGTACTGTGTACAGTACTGGTCTCCTTATTTAAGCAAGGACGTAAATGCGTTGGAAGCAGTTCAGAGAAGGTTTACTAAAATAATCTAAAAATAATTTTGAAATAATCTGTTTCTCTCTCCACAGATGTTGTCAGACCTGCTGAGTTTTTCCAGCATTTTCTGTTTCTATTACTAAAATAATACCTGGATTGGGCAGGTTATCTTATGAAGAAAGCGCGGACAGACTAGGCTTGTATCCGCTGGAGTTTAGCAGAGGAAGAGGCAACTTGGTTGAAACATATAAGATCCAGAGAGGTCTTCACCGGATCAATGTGGAGAGGATGTTTCCTCTTGTGGGAGGATCTAGTACTAGGGGCCACTGTTTAAAATAATCAGTCGCCCATTTAAAACAGAGATGAGGAGAAAGTTTTCTCTCAGAGGGTAGTGAGTCTTTGGAACTCTCTTCCTCAGAAGGCAGTGGAAGCAGAGTCTTTGAATATTTTTAAGGCAGAGTTAGATAGGTTCTTGATAAGCAAGGGGTTGAAAGGTAGAAAATGAAACAATCACCTCCTCCCCTTTTCACTGAACTCCCTCTCTCATCAAACTCTAACGTTATCACTGTAATGCAACCCAAAGGAGCACTCCAGTGCAGACACAAGCAGCACTGTAAGACGGTCTGCTTTTATGCTGTCTGAATCTAGCTTCTGAAAACCTGTTTAAACCAATTATCATATTCACTAGCTGTAGCTACAAGCAGAGCCTATATCACCCCAGTTTTAAAGCTGGACTAAAACTCACCTACTCCCAACCTAAAGAGCAACTTTTCATTAGTTGCTAAATTGAAGGAAGATTCGACTTTGGATAGAAATTAACCTTTAAAAGTCCCACCAAACTCCAAGTTAAGCACTCCAATGCAGCCCAAAGCAGCACTCCAATACTCCAGAAATCCCCACCCCACCAGCAGCTACTCTTATCCCCCCCCACCAGCAGCGACTCTCCCCCACCAGCAGCGACTCTCCCCCACCAGCAGCGACTCTCCCCCACCAGCAGCGACTCTCCCCCACCAGCAGCGACTCTCCCCCACCAGCAGCGACTCTCCCCCACCAGCAGCGACTCTCCCCCACCAGCAGCGGCTCTCCCCCACCAGCAGCGACTCTCCCCCCCACTCAGTAGTCCCTCTCTCCCCACTCGGTAGTCTCTCTCTCCCCACTTGGTAGTCCCTCTCTCCCCACTCGGTAGTCCCTCGCTCCCCACTCAGTAGTCCCTCTCTCCCCACTCAGTAGTCCCTCTCTCCCCACTCGGTAGTCCCTCTCTCCCCACTCGGTAGTCCCTCTCTCCCCACTCGGTAGTCCCTCTCTCCCCACTCGGTAGTCCCTCTCTCCCCACTCGGTAGTCCCTCTCTCCCCACTCGGTAGTCCCTCTCTCCCCACTCGGTAGTCCCTCTCTCCCCACTCGGTAGTCTCTCTCTCCCCACTCGGTAGTCCCTCTCTCCCCACTCGGTAGTCCCTCTCTCCCCACTCAGTAGTCCCCCTCTCCCCACTCAGTAGTCCCTCTCTCCCCACTCAGTAGTCCCTCTCTCCCCACTCGGTAGTCCCTCTCTCCCCACTCAGTAGTCCCTCTCTCCCCACTCGGTAGTCATCTCTCCCCCAACTCAGTAGTCCCTCTCTCCCCACTCAGTAGTCCCTCTCTCCCCACTCAGTAGTCCCTCTCTCCCCACTCAGTAGTCCCTCTTTCCCCACTCAGTAGTCCCTCTCTCCCCACTCAGTAGTCCCTCTCTCCCCACTCGGTAGTCCCTCTCTCCCCACTCAGTAGTTGCTCTCTCCCCACTCAGTAGTTGCTCTCTCCCCACTCAGTAGTCCCTCTCTCCCCACTCAGTAGTTGCTCTCTCCCCACTCGGTAGTCCCTCTCTCCCCACTCGGTAGTCCCTCTCTCCCCACTCGGTAGTCCCTCTCTCCCCACTCGGTAGTCCCTCTCTCCCCACTCAGTAGTTGCTCTCTCCCCACTCGGTAGTCCCTCTCTCCCCACTCAGTAGTCCCTCTCTCCCCACTCAGTAGTCCCTCTCTCCCCACTCAGTAGTTGCTCTCTCTCTTTCTCTCCCCGCTTCCTGAAACCTCCCTCTCTCCTCAGCAGACTCTCTGTTGTTGTCGTGCCACTTTTCAGGCCTCAAACTGAAGGAAGCTGCTCCTCCAATAAGAGACTGGCTCTCTCCCACCTTAACTGCTGATAGGCTCACTTGTGATCCTATCAACAAACGCGGGAGAGGAACGGCCTGTGATTGGAGGAGCAGAAACTCGCAGAATTGTCAGATTTACTTACCGCCATTTGCTTACCCCACGTGGGGTCCACAGGCCGGTGAGAAAGGACTGGCACAGTGACTGTGGGCCACAGGCTCAACAAGCCTGGGTTAGACCTTGTACAGTCACACCATCCGTGACACTGTACAGCCCTCGTACATTCACACCATCCAGACGGGGAGTTAAATGAATGGCCTCTCCTCTCAAGTGGACATCCCATAGGATTGTTTTGAAAAAGGGCAGGGAAGGTCATCCAGCTATTCTGGCTGATACTTACCTCTCATTGAATTAAAAGCTGATTTTTTTGGGGGCAATGCTTTTTTGTGGGATCTTGCTATGCACCTATTGGCTGTCAAGTTTCCTATAATTCAATAGCGACTACATTTCCACAGCTATTTTATTGGCGGTGAAGGGCTTTGGAACCTCCCAAAGTGGTGAAAGGCGCGGAGAGACACTCACTTCTCTTGCATGCACACTTCTTGATCCTCCTCTGGTCGTTAATATCATTGTGACATTCATTACAGTAAATGTTGGCCCTGTGGGGGCAAAAAAGCAACATGTCAAGCCATTGGTTACCTCTTCAAAAGCCACTGGACAGCCCAAAAAAGCCGCGACAAGAGGAGATGGGCAAGTGACTAGTGTGTTTGATAGACCTTCCCCTGGACAGCACTTTCCACACAGGCATTAGCGAGACTGAGGATCTATGGTAGCATTCACGGCTCTGGGTTAGAAGATTGTAGGATTACTCCAGAGACTTCAGCAGTTACTCTCTAAGCTGAAACTCAGAAGGCAGTTGTGATGGAACGCTGCACTGTTGGATGCTCAGTACCGAGGCAGCGCTTTACATTTGCCAAGTCAGTATTGACAGAGTGCTGCACTGTCAGAGGTTCAGCACTGAGGGAGCACTTTACTGTCAGAGGGTAAGTACTGAGAGAGTGCTGCACTGTCGGAGGGTCACTACTGAGGGAGTACTGCACTGTCGGAGGATCAGTACTGAGAGAGCACTTTACTGTTGGAGGGTCAGTGCTGAGGGAGTGCTGCACAGTCGGAGGATCAGTGCTGAGGGAGTGCCGCACTGTTGGAGGATCAGTACTGAGAGAGCACTTTACTGTTGGAGGGTCAGTGCTGAGGGAGTGCTGCACTGTTGGAGGATCAGTACTGAGGGAGCACTTTACTGTTGGAGGGTCAGTGCTGAGGGAGTGCTGCACTGTTGGAGGATCAGTACTGAGGGAGCACTTTACTGTTGGAGGGTCAGTGCTGAGGGAGTGCTGCACTGTTGGAGGGTCAGTACTGAGGGAGTGCTGCATTGTCGGAGGGTCATTACTGAGGGAGTGCCGCACTGTTGGAGGATCAGTACTGAGGGAGCACTTTACTGTTGGAGGGTCAGTGCTGAGGGAGTGCTGCACTGTCAGAGGGTCAGTACTGAGGGAGTGCTGCACTGTCAGAGGGTCAGTACTAGGAGAACAATGGACTGTTGAAGGGTTAGAAACATAGAAACTAGGAGCAGGAGTAGGCCATTTGGCCCTTCAAGCCTGCTCTGCCATTCAATGTGATCATGGCTGATCCTTTATCTCAACATCATATTTCCACTTTCTCTCCATACCCTTGATGCCTCTAATATCCAAAATATTATTAATTTCTTTCTTGAATATACTCAGTGACCCAGTCTCCACAGCCTTCTGCGGGAGAGAATTCCACAGGTTGACCACCCTCTGAGTGAAGAAATCTTTCCTCATCTCAGTCCTAAATGGCCTGCCCTGTATCCAGAGACTGTGGCCCCTGGTTCTAGACTCCCTAACCAGGGAAAACATCCTCCCTGCATCCAGTCTGTCTAGCCCTGTTAGAATTTTATACGTTTCAATCAGATCCCCTCTCATTCTTCTAAACTCTAGTGAATACAGACCCAGTTGAACTGTCGGAGGGTCGGAAATGAGGTAGTGCTGCACCGTCAGAGGGTCAGTACTGAGGGAGTGCTGCACTGTCAGAGGGTCAGTACTGAGGGAGTGCTGCACTGTCAGAGGGTCAGTACTGAGGGAGTGCTGCACTGTCAGAGGGTCAGTACTGAGGGAGTGCTGCACTGTCAGAGGGTTAGTACTGAGGGAGTGCTGCACTGTCAGAGGGTTAGTACTGAGGGAGTGCTGCACTGTCAAAGGGTCAGTACTGAGAGAGTGCTCCACTGTCACAGGGTCAGTACTGAGAGAGTGCTACACTGTCAGAGGGTCAGAAATGAGGGAGTGCTACACTGTCACAGGATCAGTACTGAGGTAATGTTGCATTATCACAGGGTCAGTACTGAGGGAGTGCTGCACTGTCAGAGGGTCAGTACTGAGGGAGTGCTGCAGCATCACAGAGTCAGTACTGAGGGAGTGCTGCACTGACGGAGGGTCAGTACTGAGGGAGTGCTGCACTGTCGGAGGGTCAGTACTGAGGGAATGTTGCATTATCACAGGGTCAGTACTGAGGGAGTGCTGCACTGTCAGAGGGTCAGTACTGAGGGAGCACTGCACTGTCAGAGGGTCAGTACTGAGGGAGTGCTGCACTGTCGGAGGGTCAGTACTGAGGGAGTGCTGCACTGTCAGAGGGTCAGTACTGAGGGAGTGCTGCAGCATCACAGAGTCAGTACTGAGGAAGTGCTGCACTATCAGAGGGTCAGTACTGAGGGAGTGCTGCATTGTCAGAGGGTCAATACTGAGGGAATGCTGCACTGTCAGAGGGTCAGTACTGAGGGAGTGCTGCACTGTCAGAGGGTCAGTACTGAGGGAGTGCTGCATTGTCAGATGGTCAATACTGAGGGAGTGCTGCACAGTCAGAGGGTCAGTACTGAGGGAGTGCTGCACTGTAAGAGGGTCAGTACTGAGGGAGTGCTGCACTGTCGGAGGGTCAGTACTGAGGGAGTGCTGCACCGTCAGAGGGTCAATACTGAGGGAGTGCTGCACAGTCAGAGGGTCAGTACTGAGGGAGTGCTGCACCGTCAGAGGGTCAGTACTGAGGGAGCTCTGCACTGTCAGAGGGTCAATACTGAGGGAGTGCTGCACTGTCAGAGGCTCAGTACTGAGGGAGTGCTGCACTGTCAGAGGCTCAGTACTGAGGGAGTGCTGCACTGTCGGAGGGTCAGTACTGAGGGAGTGCTGCACTGTCAGAGGGTCAGTACTGAGGGAGTGCTGCACCGTCAGAGGGTCAGTACTGAGGGAGTGCTGCACTGTCAGAGGGTCAGTACTGAGGGAGTGCTGCACTGTCGGAGGGTCAGTACTTAGGAAGTGCTGCACTGTCGGAGGGTCAGTACTGTGGGAGTGCTGCACTGTCGGAGGGTCAGTCTGTGGGAGTGCTGCACTGTCGGAGGGTCAGTACTGAGGGAGCGCTGCAGAATCGCAGGGTCAGTACTGAGGAAGTGCTGGACTGGGTAAGAGTTTTTTAAATTGTATTTATTGGATGTGAGCGTCACTGGCTAGGCCACATTTATTGCCTATCCCTCATTGCCTTTGTTAAGAGGGCAGTTATGAGTCAACCACATTGCTGTGGGGCTGGAGTCACATGTAGGCCAGACCAGGTATGGACGTAGATTTCCTTCCCTAACCTCCTTTCCCCTAAAGGACATTTGTGAACCAGATGGGTTTTTACAACAATCGACAATGGTTTCATGGTCACCATCTTTTTTAATTGAATCTGTCATGGTTGGATTGAAGCCCAGTCCCCAGAGCATTACCCCTGGGTCTCTGGGTCCAGTGACAATGCTGCTATCCCATTGCTTTCCCCGTTCTTCGTGGGTACACTGTTACAATGTTCTAAACTTGGGATAAACTTAGGCCAAGTACAGGCAGTGCAGCCACTGGCCTCAGTTTATCCCATTGGGCACTTGAAATATAACAAAGAGAATTAATGTTCCAATGGTTTGTACATAACATGTTAAAAGGCTGGCAGCGGGAATGCATTTCCTGAAAGGATCATCAATATTTCCCCTCACACTTTACATGTCAAACTTCAGCTGAACTTGTCCCACTGTGTCACTCAGGGCAACCTGCTCCAGTTGTAGTCGGAATTACCTCTGTACGAGGCTACGTTTCTTCGCGATGAAGAATCCGAGTGTATGTTCCTGAATCAGATAACTGGCGTCCGGGTTGATCAATATACTGGAAGTGGAAGCGGGGGAAACATTAAAGAATGAAGAGGGTTAGTACGGCCTTGTACTAAACTTCACATGCAAATAAAACATTTCCACACACAGAGAGATAGACATGACCACACTGACATACAAACAACAATTTATTCTTTGCTGGAAAAAGAGACATATTTTGCCAAAGTCTTTCGTCATCAGGACAATTCGCAAAAAAATTCCTATGTCAGCTCTGTATCAGCAAACAATTTATGTTTTATTCTTTTTCACGGGACAGGGGTGTCGCTGGCTGGGTCACCATTTATTGCCCATCCCCAATTGCCCTTGAGAAGGTGGTGGTGAGCTGCCTTCTTGAGCCGCTGCAGTCCATGTGGTGTGGGTACACCCACAGTGCTGTTAGGCAGGGATTCCAAGAATTTGACCCAGCGACAGTGAAGGAACGGCGATATATTTCCAAGTCAGGATGGTGAGTTACTTGGAGGGGAACTTCCAGGTGGTGGTGTTCCCATGTATCTGATTTCCTTGTCCTGTTAGGTGGTAGTGGTTGTGGGTTTGGAAGGTGCTGTTGAAAGAGCCTTGGTGAGTTGCTGCAGTGCATCTTGTAGATGGTACATCCCGCTGCCACTGTGCGTCGGTGATGGAGGGAGTGGATGCTGAAGATGGCGGATGTGGTGCCAATCAAGTGGGCTGCTTTGTCCTGGATGGTGTTGAGCTTCTTGAGTGTTGTGGGGGCTGCAATCATCCAGGCAAGTGGGGAGTATTCCATCACATTCCTGACTTGTGCCTTGTAGATGGTGGAAAGGCTTTGGGGAGTCAGGAGGTGCGGGATTCTCAGCCTCTGACCTGCTTTTGTAGCCACAGTATTTATATGGCTAGTCCAGTTCAGTTTCTGGTCAATGGTAACGCCCAGGAGGTGGATAGTGGAGGATTCAGTGATGGTAATACCATTGAATGGCATTACAAGGGTCGATGGTTAGATTTTCTCTTGTTGGAGATGGTCATTGCCTAGCACTTGTATGGCACAAATGTTACTTGCCACTTGTCAGCCCAAGCCTGGATATTGTCCAGGTCTTGCTGCATTTGGACATGGACTGCTTCAGTGTCTGAGGAGTCGTGAATGGTGCTGAACATTGTGCAATCATCAGCGAACATCCCCACTTCTGATCTTATGATGGAAGGAAGGTCATTGATGAAGCAGCTGAAGATGGTTGGGCCGAGGACACTACCCTGAGGAACTCCTGGGACTGAAATGATTGACCTCCAACAACCACAACCATCTTCCTTTGTGCTAGGTATGACTCCAACCAGTGCAGAGTTTTCCCCTGATTCCCATTGACTCCAGTTTTACTAGGGCTCCTTGATGCCACACTCGGTCAAATGCTGCCTTGATGTCAAGGGCAGTCACTCTCACCTCACCTCGGGAATTCAGCTCTTTTGTCTCTGGGTGAACCAGGGTTGATCCCTCCACTTGATAGTAATGGTAGAGTGGGGGATATGCTGGGCCATGAGGTTACAGATTGTAGTTGAGTACAATTCTGCTGATGGACCACAACGCTTCATGGATGCCCAGTCTTGAGTTGCTAGATCAGTTTGAAATCTATCCCATTTAGCACGGTGGTAGTGCCACACAACACAATGGAGGGCATCCTCAATGTGAAGATGAGACTTCGTCTCCACAAGGACTGTGTAGTGGTCACTCCTACCGATACTGTCATGGACAGATGCATCTGCGGCAGACAGGTTGGTGAGAATGAGGTCAAGTATGTTTTCCCCTCCTGTTGGTTCCTTCACCATCTGCCGCAGACTCAGTTGAGCATCTATGTCCTTTAGGACTCAGCCAGCTCAGTCAGTAGTGGTGCCACTGTGCCACTCTTGGTGATGGACATTGAAGCCCCCACCCAGAGTATGTTCTGTGCCCTTGCCACCCTCAGTGCTTCCTCCAAGTGATGTTCAACATGGAGGAGCCCTGATTCATCAGCTGAGGGCAGGGAGGGTGGGGTGTGGTGCACGGTGATCAGCAGGAGGTTTCCTTGCCCATGTTTGATCTGATGGCATGAGGCTTCATGGGGTCCAGAGTCGATGTTGAGGACTCCCAGGACTGTATACCACTGTGTCGCTACATCTGCTGGGTCTGTCCTGCCAGTGGGACAGGACATACATACCCAGCGATGGTGATGGTGGCATCTGGGACATTATCTGTAAGATACGGTTTGTGAGGATGACTATGCTTGACTAGTCTGTGAGACAGCTCTTCCAATTTTGGCACTCGCCTCCAGATGTCAGTAAGGAGGACTCTGCGGGGCTGACAGGACTGAGTTTACCATTGTCGTCTCTGGTGCCTAGGTTGATGCTGGGTGATCTTCCTGGTTTCATTCCTTTTCGTAGACTTTGTAGCAGTTTAATAAGGCTGAGTGGCTTGCTGGGCCATTTCAGAGGGCATTTAAGAATCAACCACATCGCTGTGGGTCTGGAGTCCCATGTAGGCCAGACCAGGTAAGGACAACAGATTTCCTTCCTTGAAGGACATTAGTGAACCAGGTGGGTTTTTAACAACAATATTTTCATAGTCACTATTCCAGAGGCTAACTTTTTAATTCCAGATTTATTAATTGAATTTAAATTGTACCAGCTGCTGTGGTTGGATTCAAACCCATGCCCCCAGAGCATTAACCTGGGCTTCTGGGTTACTAGTCCGGAGATATTATCAGTATGCCACTGCCTGGCCTTAACATATGCACAAACTGACACACCTACACTGACATACACACATTGACTTACTGACACACCCACACCAACACACTGATGTACAGACACACACAACAACTTATATTTATATAGTGCCTTTAATGTAATAGGCCATGTTCTTGATGCCCGCACTGAGTGATTAAAAACCTACTTCTCCCATCTTCAATCGAAGTTAAAGATGGAGCCTCCAATTTAGAAATGGGAGGGCTCTTGCCTGGATGAGTGCAGCTCCAAAAGTACTCAAGCTTGACACCATCCTAGACAAAGCAGTCCACTTAACTGATACCCCAACCAGCACCTTAAAAATTCACTCCCTCCACTCTGACACATAGTGTATCATCTGCAAGATGCACTGCAGTCACTTGCCAAGTCTCCTCCACCAGCACCTTCCAAACCCGTGACCTCTACCATCTACAAGGACAAGGGCAGCAGGCACATGGGAACACCACCACCTTCAAGTCTTCCAACTCACTCACAATCCTGTTTCGATCCTGTTAGGGACTTATTATGTTTACAGAAGAAATATGAATACCCAGCCAATAACCAACAGAACTATGCCACAAGATTTCTCTTTTTTGAGCAAAAACAAGCTTTATTGTATATTGAAAAGAATTAAACAAAGTAAGCACAATTAACTTAATCCTATAGCTTTTAAAGACTTATGCTATAAAATCACTTTACTTTTTACTTTGCCCAAGAGTTCCCTTACCTTATGAAATCTTGAATATTCACTTTTCCTGGGACTAACCCAAAGATATACCACAGCTTTCTGGAATTCACTTTAATTGTCCTTAGTATTCCAGCTATTCCTCAATGTACAGATTGCATCGGTATTCTTCTGTTAGATTCTGGCTCAGTAATCCTCTAATTTTTCTTTACAAACCTCATGACTGTGGTCTCTTCAGATCCTTATCCTGGCTTTGGATACACATAGACTGTTTTTTTTCCAGTCTGCTCCCACATCTTCTGTACAGCTCTTTCTAAGCCTGCTATTCAAGCTGAATGCTTTCTGGTAGAAGGCTCTGTGAGGATGACTGTCAATTCCTTCTACCAGCTGCAGGATAGAGATCGTCCAGCAGCTTTCTCTCATGAAATCCAAAATGAGATCAAGTCCCACCCGCATTCCATGTGGTGAACCATGAAGTTAATATTTTCTGTGCTTGAAGTGCAGTCCTAACTGACTAACATTCATTTCCTTTGGGTTTCCTGCTCAGCGAGTTTCAGACTACACAAAACCAAATTTACAACTGCCTCTGTCTGATCTCAAACTGAACTGCTCGCTTCTGTCAGCAAACACACATGTAAAACAAAATAATTTTCTAACCAGGACTCCACACTGAATCACTATTTCAACTACAACGTAGCAGGCTTTGGGATATCCTCAAACAGAAATGTCAATTAATTATTTTACCTTCAACACAACTCTTTGATTTTGTAACCCATATGAATAATCTATATTTCTAACAGATGTGTTTTCCTTCTCTCCAGGCTCCCTGGCTCCATTACCAGCTTAGAGATGGATCATTCATTGTTCAACCTTTATTTTCAGTATCAGCTCTGACCTTGCAGGACAAACACAGGTTACCTTTTTAGTGTAATAAACCCAGGCTTGTCTGAACTGCATTTCCTTCCCGACTGCTTATCAGTCTCTCAATCAGATGCCACCTTATTTTATATTTAACGCTTTAACCTCTAACCTAAAAGTTATATTCCAGAAACTAAAAGTTATATTCTGAAACATATAAATTATGAACTAGCTATTCACAACATTGCTGACTTGGAACTATACTGCCATTCCCTCAATGTCATTGGGTCAAAATTCTGGAACTCCCTGACAGCACTATGGGTGTACCTATACCAGGTGGACTCTAGTGGTTCAAGAAGGTGCCTCACCTCCACCTTTTCAAGGGCAACAGAGGCTGGGCTATGAGTGTAGGTGATGTCACGTCCTGAGGATGAATAAAAAGAAATGAATGGAGGGAAAAAGTTACCTGATTTCATCTGTGTTAATCCTGTACTGAACAGCTATCAATAGGAGTTTCAAACGAATGTAGCACAACCTAGAAACAATTGAATGGACAGAAATGGAAAGTACCACAGGGTGAATTATTGCAGTCATTGAATATCCTTCAAAAAATCCTTTCCCAAGGATATTTCTGTTTTACAACTTCTTATTTCAGCGTATTACGACAGATCACATATGTTAGTCATTTTCACTCCCTTTGCTCTTATCGCTATATCTGAGTACTTATCATGGAACACAGGAGACCATTGGTCTATTGTCCCTGTACTGGCTCTTTAAGCGAGATATCCAACTCATCCCACTCCCTTTGCCTTTCCCCATCACCCTATCCCTGTCTACCCTTCAAGTATTTCTCCAAATCCCGCTCCAAAGTGAATCTTTGGGAAATGCTGATCAATGGAGATGGGAATAAGAAAATGGGTGTTTTAAAATGAATGCATTTGCTTCCCACTCCCTTGACCCCTTCCGCCCTTCCTCTCTCCCCCAATCTCCTTGCCCCTACTGTCCTCCTCTGTGGATGCTGGGGCTCAATTGCCATCTGTGATAAATGGATTTTTTTGGGGCCTAAGGATGTCAAGGGATGTAGATCACAGGCAGTTATATGGAGTTAAGTACAGTTCAGCTATAGTTTCATTGATTAGCAAAGCTGGATGGAGGGGTTCAATGATCTACTCCTGTTGCTGCCTAACAGGTTCAATGAGTTGAAGAGCCTCCTCCTATTCCTCTGCCACAGGTTTGAGAGGCTAAATGGTCTCCTCCTGTTCCTATATAACATGCTTGAGGGGCTGAATGGCCTTCTTCTGCTTCTGTAACACACTTGAGGGATGAATGGCCTCCTCCTGTTCCCACATAGCATGTTCGAGGGGCTGAATTGACTGTTCCTGTTACTATGTAAAAGGCTCAAAATGGCCTCCACCTACTCCTATCTAACCATCTCAAGAGACTGAATGACCTCCTCCTAATTCTGCATCAAGCTGGATGGGCTGAATGGTTTCCTCCTGCTTATGTGAGCAGTGTTGTAAAGAAGCCGCAGCATCCCAACTCCCATTTCCTAGCTACTGACCCCATCCCTTTCCAACAGTCAGGGTGTGACATCACCTGCGCTCATTTGTTCTCAAGCTTAGTGTCATATTTTACAGAATCACAGAATTGTTACAGTGTAGAAGGAGGCCATTCGGCCCATCGTGTCTGCACCAGCTCTCTGACCATTTTAACTTAGTGCCAATCTCCTGCCTTTTCCCCGTAACCCTGCACATTGTTTCTATTTAAATAATCATCCAATGCCCTCTTGAATGCCTCAGTTGAACCTGTCTCCACCACACTTCCAGGCAGCACATCCCAAACCCTAACTACTCGCTGGGTGGAAAAGCTTTTCCTCACCTCGCATTTGCTTCTTTTTCAAAACACTTTAAAACTGTGCCCTCTGGTTCTCGATCTGTTTACGAGCGGGAACAGTTTCTCCCTATCTGCTCTGTCCAGGCTCCACATGATTTTGAAAACTTCCATCAAGTCGCCTCTCAGTTTCTCCTCTCCAAGGAAAACAGTCCCAACTTCTCCAATCTTTCCTCATAACTGAAGTGTCTCATCCCTGGAACCATTCTCGTAAACCTCTCCTGCACTCTCTCCACATCCTTCCTATAATGTGGCGCCCAGAACTGTACACAATACTCCAGCTGAGGTCTAACCAGTGTCTTATATAAGCTCATCATAACCTCCCTGCTCTTGTACTCTATGCCCCTATTAATGAAGCCTAGAATACTGTATGCTTTAGAAACAGCTCTCCCTACCTGTCCTGTCATCTTTAATGACTTATGTTCATATACACCCAGATCTCTCTACTCCTGCACACCCTTTAGAATAGTATCCTTTATTTTATACTGTCTCCATGTTCTTTATACCAAAGTGAATTACCTCTCACTTCTCCACATTGAGCTTCATCTGCCACCTATCTGCCCACTCCACCAATGTGTCAATGTCCTTTTGAAGCTCTACTCTGAGATGAGCTCCCAACCATATATTTCCTCCATCACTAGGACTGCCTATTTCTACCTCTGTAACATCTTCACCCCTGTCTCAGCTCAGCTGCTGAAACCATCATCCATGCCTCTGTTAACATCAGGCTTCACTATTCCAAAGCACTCTTGGCTGGTCTCCCACATTCTACCCTCCGTAAACTTGAACTCGTCCAATATTCTGCTGCCCGCATCCTAATTTGCACCAAATCCCATTCACGCCATACACCTTAGTCACTGGCGTATATAGGCTCAGGGTAAGCAATGCCTCGATTTTAAAAGTCACATCCTTGTTTTCAAATCCCTCCAGGGCCTCTCCCCTTCTATCTCTGTAACCTCCTTCAGTCCCACAATCTTCTGAGATCTCTGCGCTCACCCACTTTCGGCCTGTTAAGTGTCCCTGATTTTAATACTCCTGTGAAAGCACCTTGAGACATTTTAAAGTGCAAGATAAATACAAGTTGTTCCTGTTGTTCTGCTTGATGCCTCTGGGTGGCAGTGTTTGACCAGGAATCTATAACCAAGCCAGCAGCACCACTACCAGTCTTTTTGCTGTATTGCACCTGTCCAGGAATGCAAAGTTGGCAAGTTGAAGTCATGACAAATTGACCTTAATTTTGAGCCTAGGTTTGTACAGCAAGGGTGGTCAGTGCAATTTAGGGTAGCCTTATCCCTGGAATGTATCAATCCGGGATGCTGCATCAATAGTTTTACAGCAAACATCACCAGTTCTGCAATGGGTACATTTGAACTGTGGATTTAACAGATATCCTGATGTTTCTGGTGTGCTTGGCTGTTCTCAGTGTGGCGGAAGCTCTGATTGGTCAGTGTAGTTTCTGGAGAGTGAGGGGGAAGGAGTTGAAACAGACGAGTGCCTGACTCATGTTTTGGGGCACTATCCCCTGTCCACCAGACCCTTGGGAACAGGAAAATGAGCGTCAGTTATAGAAGGAACTTGCATTTATCTGGTGCCCATTCATAACCTCAGAATGCCCAAAGCCCTTTACAGCCAGTGCAGTACTTTTGAAGTATAGCCAGTGGAATGTGGGAAACACAGCAGCCAATTTGCACACAGCAAGCTCCCACAAACAGCATAATGATCAGATAACCTTATTTTTATTGATGTTTGTTGAGGAATAATTTTTGGCTATGGCATCATTTTTTAAAAATTCGTTCTTGGGATGTGGGCGTCGCTGGCTAGGCCAGCATTTATTTCCCATCCCTAATTGCCCTTGTTTAGAGGGCATTTAAGAGTGAACCACATTGCTGTGGGTCTGGAGTCACATGGAGGCCAGACCGGGTAAGGACGGCAGATTTCCTTCCCCAAAGGACACAGTGAACCAGATGGATTTTTACGACAATGGTTTCATGGTCATCATCAAGACTTCCCTGATCTTCTTCCAGGACTGCTTTTTACACCCACCTGAGAGGGCAGGTGGGCTTCAGTTTAACATCTCATCCGAAAAACAGAACTTCAAACAATGCAGCACTCCCTCTGTATTGCACTAGGAGTTTTAGCCTGCATGGTGGGCTTACATTTCTGGGATGCAATTTAAATCCAACTATCCACTAATCCTACTCAGGTCAGGAGCAGAGTCAGTTCTTCACTCCCGTAAACCAGTTGAGCTCCCAGGAAAGCATCTACCAGATGGTTTGTTAAACCTGACCCCTGGCCACATTTCCACATCCCTGTTGGTGCTGGGAACAGCCCTAGGTGAACATGCAATGCTGTGGCTTCACCCGCATGCTGGCAGAGGTGCTGCAATGCCAAGGCAGTACAATTGCAGTCTGACATGTTTCGATAGGCTGTTTCCATTCAAAGTGCAGCCACAGGAATTTACAGTGAAATAACATGAGAAACGGGAGAAAATGCGTGAGCATTAAAACATGGATTCCAGAGCAATGCCACTGGAAATTCATGAGCATTTAGCTCAGGCTGTCCGCAATGAGAGGGGGCACAAGAGGCAGAGTGCAACGCATTGGGAGGGAGCATTGCCAAGTTCTTTGGGTCATTAATTTGGGGGACATTGGCTGCAGCCCATCCCCCCTCCCTCCCATTCCCTCAAGGCCGTTTTAATGCTACATCATCAATGGTGGGAAGTCACTCACTCGCACACAGAATTAAAGGACATGCCTACGAAACTCTCAGACAGAAACTCGGTGTAAATCTCCTGACTGAGTCCCTCTTTGTAGCTGTCAAGCCAGGTTCCAGTTTTGTGCTGCAAATGGGAAAAGCATTCATCAAGGACGGGAAAAATCAAGAGGGTTAAGAAAAAGTTCAGGATGGAAAAAAAAAAAATGTTGCTTCCTCTCCTTTAGAGTGAATTCCCGAACTGATATTCTCACTATAAATCCTATCTTTAGTGGAAAGGAATATTCCCAGCTAAAACTTGTCACTATGGCTCCTGGTTTCGAAGCAGAATCACTCCTGACAGCTGTTTCTTTGGCCTTTCTAGATAACTTTGCAGAAGTTAAGTTGATGTCTGCAGTAAGGGCTCATCTCTCCACCAATATCAATTGGTAATTGAAGGGGAATGGGGCAGGTTTTTTCCCCCTCCTACTGACCTTGGGATTTTCTCTGTTTGTTTTTTCTCTCTCGGGCGATGGAATGGCTGCACAGAGGGTAAAGTAAGAAGTGTCTCATCGGAATACTCCAATACCATGGTGAATGTGGTGACGGGCTTGATAGATCTGCTGGTGTTTTCCTGCCTATTCTGGATGTTTAGTTTTTTTTCTATTCTTTATTTTATAGGATGTGATTGTCACCAGCAAGGCCATCATTTATACTCATCCCTAATGGTCCTTGAGAAGATGGTTGTGAATCTCTGCAGTCCATGTGGTGTAGGTACACCCACAGGGCTGTTCGGGAGGGAGTTCCAGGATTGTGACCCAGCGACAGTGAAGGAACGGCCGATATATTTCCAAATCAGGATGGTGAGTGACTTGGAGGGGAACTTCCACATAATGCTGTTCCCAGGCATCTGCTGCCCTTGTCCTTCTAGATGGTAATGGTTGTGGGTTTGGAAGGTGCTGTCAAAGGAGCCTTGGTGAATTCCTGCAGTGCATCTTGTAGATGGTACACACTGCTGCTACTGTGCGTCGGTGGTGGAGGGAGTGAATGTTTGTGGATGTGGTGCCAATCAAGCGGGCTGCTTTATCATGTACGGTGTCCAGCTTCTTGAGTGTTGTGGGAGCTGTACTCATCCAGGCAAGTGGGGAGTATTCCATCACACTTCTGACTTGTGCCTTGTAGATGGTGGACAGGCTTTGGGGAGTCAGGAGATGAGTTACTCACTGCAGGATTCCCAGCCTCTAACCTGCTCTTGTTGCCATAGTATTTATATGGCTAGTCCAGTTCAGTTTCTGGTCAATGGTAACCCCCAGGATGTTGATAGTGGGGGATTCAGCGATGGTAATGCCACTGAATGTGAAGGTGTGATGGTTAGATTCTCCCTTGTTGGAGATGGTCATTGCCTGACACTTGTGTGGCACGAATGTTACTTACCACTCGTCAAGACAAGCCTGGATATTGTTCAGGTCTTGCTGCATTTGGACATGGACTGCTTCAGTATCTGAGGAGTCGCGAATGGTGCTGAACATTGTGTAATCATCAGCGAACATCCCCACTTCTGACCTTCTGATGGAAGGAAGGTCATTGATGAAGCAGCTGAAGATGGTTGGGTCGAGGACACTACCCTGAGGAACTCCTGCAGTGATGTCCTGGGACTGAGATGACTGACCTCCAACAACCACAACCAACTCCCTTTGTGCTGGGTATGACTCCAACCAGCAGAGAGTTTTCCCCCTGATTCCCATTGACTGCAGTGTGTAATATACCTAGTTGTGCAGGATAAACTGCCCTGTCTCAATATCCACAAGCACTCATTTCCAGCTGGTGTTTGTTGCACTAGCAGATGCCTTGAGTGATTATTTCCCTTCCTCTCCCCACTCCCCTGGGTCGACTGGTGTCCTGGTATAACTCAGTGCATCCTGGGGATTGTCCCTGCTGCCTTGTTCATACAGCTCAGCTCCCCCTACAAATCTTCCCCTAGCTCGACAGGGGAAGATTAGATTGAGCACCTACCCGCAATTCTTGCTTACCTCCAGTTGGGTCTTCTTGATAAAGAGGTTGGCTAGCAGTGTGGAGAAACCTGGGACGATGCAGTTCTGTGCAATAAAACCCATCTTCAACTCCGACAAGCAGATCACACTATCCCTCTTCTTCATGTCCCAACTCGGGAGGTTCTGTAGGTAGGCCTGTCAGAGCACACACCTCAATGACACAACAAGAACAATTCTCACAGGAGGTGGTGAGATGGGTTGGAGGGTTATGGTTAGAAGGTGGGATTGAAGGACGTTGTGAGAAGATGAGTAGGTGAGATTGAGAGACGTGGGGAGGAGGTGGGTCGGTGGGACTGAGAGTAATGGTGAGAAAGTGTGTAGGTGGGATTGAGGAACTTGGAAAGAGGGCGGATCAATGGGATCGAACGATATGGTGAGAAGGTGAGTAGGTGAGAATTGAGAGATATAAAATTGGCACTTATAAAGAACCTTTTGTGAATTCAGTACATACCAAAACCATTGAAGGACTTGTAGTGTGCTGTCACTATTGCACGATATGAAATTGGACCAGTCTATTTGCGCACAGCAAGATCCCACAAACAGCAGTTTGATTAAGGACCAGAATAATCAGTTTTGGTGATGTGGATTGAGGGATAAACATTGTCTGGGGAGAAATTCCCTACACTTGTTTGAAAGAGTGCTGATGGATTGTTTACAGGTACCGGAGAGGGCCTCAGTTTTACCCTCAAAAGTCAGCACCTGCAACAAATTAACATTTCCTTAGTATTGTCAGTGGGATTGTAAAACCCTCAAGTCTCAAGTGTCTGGGAGTGGGTCTTGAGTCCATGACCGACTGCCTTAGAAGCTAGAGTGCTCCTTACTGAACCACTGTTTAAGGAGGAAGTTGGGGGTAATTTAGCAAAATAGGACAGAATGGGAAGGGATTACTGACCTTCCCCTTTTCCCAGAAACAAATTCTCATTTCATAGGATGTGGAACAATGGGATTGAGTAACTGGAATAGAGCCCTGAGGCCTCCAGCAAAGACCTGACTTACCTTGCTATGGTATTGTAGTACCTGTGCAATCACTCTTATTTCAGGCCAGTACTGCTTGATAGCAATTGCCCTACAGCCAGAAATGAAAGGAAAGTGTTGTAAGTATTTAAAGACAAAGATGTGTGAGAGTCCTGACACAAGCGGGTAATTGCACATTTACCAAGGGGACAGTTCCCATCAGCATTGCGGATTGAAGAATAGGAGCTCTTGTTCTGTGGGAAATAACTACAGCGTGTGAAAGAGATATGCTTTAGTGAAAGCTAGGACAATGTGGGATGGGCATCCATGGGAAAGTTCGGTGACTAAGGGGATGGGAGTGAACGGGAGAGTTCAGGAACTAAGGGATGGGCATCAACGGGAGAGTTCGGGGAGTAGGTGGATGGGCATCAATGGGTGAGTTTAGGGACATGAGGAATGGGCATCAATGGGAGTGTTCGGGGAGTAGGTGGATAGGCATCAATGGGAGAGTTCGGGGACTGAGGAATGGGCATCAATGGGAGAGTTCAGGGACTGAGGAATGGGCATCAACGGGAGAGTTCGGGGACTGGGGAACGGGCATCAACGGGAGAGTTCGGGGAGTAGGTGGATGGGCATCAATGGGTGAGTTTGGGGACATGAGGAATGGGCATCAATGGGAGTGTTCAGGGAGTAGGTGGATAGGCATCAATGGGAGTGTTCGGGGACTGGGGAACGGGCATCAATGGGAGAGTTCGGGAACTGAGAAATGGGCATCAATGGGAGGGTTCGGGGACATGGGGAACCGGCATCAATGGGAGTGTTCGGGGACTGAGGGAATGGGCATCAATGGGAGTTTTCGGGGACTGAGGAATGGGCATCAATGGGAGTGTTCGGGGACTAAGGAATGGGCATCAATGGGAGTGTTCGGGGACTGAGGAATGGGCATCAATGGGAGTGTTCGGGGACTGGGGGAATAGGCATCAATGGGAGTGTTCGGGGACTGAGGAATGGGCATCAATGGGAGTGTTCGGGGACTAAGGAATGGGCATCAATGGGAGTGTTCGGGGACTAAGGAATGGGCATCAATGGGAGTGTTCGGGGACTGAGGAATGGGCATCAATGGGAGTGTTCGGGGACTGGGGGAATAGGCATCAATGGGAGTGTTCGGGGACTGAGGAATGGGCATCAATGGGAGTGTTCGGGGACTGAGGAATGGGCATCAATGGGAGTGTTCGGGGACTGGGGGAATGGGCATCAATGGGAGTGTTCGGGGACTGGGGGAATGGGCATCAATGGGAGTGTTCGGGGACTGAGGAATGGGCATCAATGGGAGTATTCGGGGACTGAGGAATGGGCATCAATGGGAGTGTTCGGGGTATGAGGAATGGGCATCAATGGGAGTGTTCGGGGTATGAGGGATGGGCATCAATGGGAGTGTTCGGGGACTGAGGAATGGGCATCAATGGGAGAGTTCGGGGACTGGGGAACGGGCATCAACGGGAGAGTTCGGGGAGTAGGTGGATGGGCATCAATGGGTGAGTTTGGGGACATGAGGAATGGGCATCAATGGGAGTGTTCGGGGTATGAGGAATGGGCATCAATGGGAGTGTTCGGGGACTGAGGATGGGCATCAATGGGAGTGTTCGGGGACTGGGGGAATGGGCATCAACAGGAGAGTTAGGGAACTGGGGGAATGGGCATCAGCGGGAGAGTTTGGGGACTGAGGAATGGACATCAATGGGAGAGTTCGGGGACTGAGGAATGGGCATCAATGGGAGAGTTTGGGGGCTGGGGGAATGGGCATCAATGGGAGAGTTCAGGGACTGAGGAATGGGCATCAACAGGAGAGTTTGGGGACTCGGGTAATGGGCATCAGTGAGAAAGTTAGAGGAATGGGCAACAATGGGAGAGTTCAGGGAATAAAGGGATGGGTTTTGATGGGAGAGTTAGAGGAGTAGATGGATGGGCATCAATGGGAGAATTCAGGGAATAAAGGGATGGGTTTTGATGGGAGAGTTAGATGAGTAGAGGGATGGGCATCAATGGGAGAATTCGGGGAATAAAGGGATGGGTTTTGATGGGAGAGTTAGAGGAGTAGAGGGATGGGCATCAATAGGAGAGTCAGGGAATTTATGAAAATACAAATACATGAATGAGCAACAGGGGTAGACCATTCTGCCACTGGAGCCTGCTCCGCCATTCAACAACATCATAACTGGTCCGATTGTGGCCTCAACTCTACTTTCATAGAAGCACACAGTACAGAAGAGGCCCTTCGGCCCATTGAGTCTGCAACACCTGACCTACCGACTTAATCCCATTTACCAGCACTTGCCCCATAGCCTTGAATGTTATGACGTGCCAAGTGCTCATCCAGGTACTTTTTAAAGGATGTGAGGCTAACCCGCCTCCACCACCCTCCCAGGCAGCACATTCCAGACCGTCACCAGCCTCTGGGTAAAAAAGTTTTTCCTCACATCCCCCCTAAACCTACTGCCCCTCACCTTGAACTTATGTCCCCTCGTGACTGACCCTTCAACTAAGGGCAACAGCTGCTCCCTATCCACCCTGTCCACGCCCCTCATAATCTTGTACACCTCGATCAGGCCACCCCTCAGTCTTCTCTGCTCCGACAAAAACAACCCAAGTCTATCCACCCTCTCTTCATAACTTAAATGTTTCATCCCAGGCAACATCCTGGTGAATCTCGTCTGCACCCCCTCCAGTGCAATCACATCCTTCATATAATGTGGACCAGAACTGCACGCAGTACTCCAGCTGTGGCCTCACCAAGATTCTATACAACTCCAATATGACCTCCCTACTTTTGTAATCTATGCCTCGATTGATAAAGGCAAGTGTCCCATATGCCTTTTTCACCACCCCACTAACATGCCCCTCCGCCTTCAGAGATCTATGGACACACACGCCAAGGTCCCTTTGTTCCTCAGAACTTCCTAGTGTCATGCCGCTCATTGAATACTTCCTTGTCAAACTATTCCTTCCAAAGCATATCACCTCACACTTTTCAGGGTTAAATTCCATCTGCCACTTATCTGCCCATTTGACCATCCCATCTATACCTTCCTGTAGCCCAAGACACTGAACCTCACTGTTAACCACCCGACCAATCTTTGTGTCATCCGCAAACTTACTAATCCTACCCCCCACATAGTCATCTATGTCGTTTATATAAATGATAAATAATAGGGGACCGAGCACAGATCCCTGTGGTACGCCACTGGACACTGGCTTCCAGTCACTAAAGCATCCTTCTGTCATCACACTCTGTCTCCTACAACTAAGCCAATTTTGAATTCACTTTATCAAATTACCCTGTATCCCATGTGCATTTGCCTTCTTTATAAGTCTCTCATGTGGGACCTTGTCAAAGGCTTTGCTGAAATCCATATAAACTACATCAACTGCACTACCCTCATCTACACACCTCCTCAAAAAATTCAATCAAATTTGTTAGGCATGACCTCCCTCTGACAAAGCCATGCTGACTATCCCTGATCAAACCTTGCCTCTCCAAGTGGAGATAGATTCTCTCCTTCAGAATTTTCTCCAATAGTTTCCCTACCACTGATGTGAGACTCACTGGCCTGTAGTTCCCTGGCTTATCTCTACAACCCTTCTTAAATAGCAGAACCACATTAGCTGGTCTCCAGCCCTCTGGCACCTTCCCCGTGGCCAGACAGGAATTAAAAATTCGGGTCAGAGCCCCTGCGATCTCCTCCTTTGCCTCCGTCAGCAGTCTAGAACACAAATCGGACCTGGAGATTTGTCCACTTTTAAGCCTGCCAACACCTCCAATACCTTGTCACTCCCATATCAATTTTCTCAAGAACCTCGCAGTCTCTCTCCCCGAGTTCGATATCTTCATCCTCATTCTCTTGGGTGAAGACGGATGTGAAGTATTCGTTCAACACTCTAGCAATGTCCTCTGGCTCCACCCATAGATTGCCGCCTTGGTCCCTAATGGGCCCTACTCTTTCCCTGGTTATCCTCTTCCCATTGATATACTTATAGAATATCTTGGGATTTTCCCTACTTTTACCAGCCAGAGCTTTCTCATATTCCCTCTTTGCTCTCCTAATTGCTTTCTTAAGCTCCACCCTGCACTTTCTGTACTCCACTAATGCCTCTGCTGATTTGCTTCCCTTGTACCTGCTAAAAGCCTCTCTTTTCCTTCTCATCATAACCTGAATATCTCTGGTCATCCATGGTTCTCTGGGCTTGTTACTCCTTACTATCACCCTAGAGGGAACATGTTGAGCCTGTACCCTTCCCATTTCCTTTTTGAACGCCCCCCACTGCTCCTCTGTAGATTTCCCCACAAGTAACTGTTCCCAGTCTACCTTGGCCAGATCCTGCCTTATTTTACCAAAATCCACTCTCCCCCAATCCAAAACATTTTTTTGCAACTTGTCTATTTCTTTGTCCATAACAAGCTTAAACTGTACCATGTTGTGGTCGCTATCACTAAAATGCTCGCCCACCACCACCTCAGCCACTTGTCCGGCTTCATTCCCCAGAATTAGGTCCAGCAATGCACCGTCCCTTGTTAGACCCTCTACATATTGACCTAAAAAGTTCTCCTGTACACATTTCAAGAAATCCACTCCATCCAAGCCCTTAACATTATGTCTATCCTAATTAATGTTGGGAAAGTTGAAATCACCTAATATAATTACCCTATTGTTATTGTTTTTACACACCTCCACAAATTGTGCACATATTTACTCCTCAATTTCCCACTGACTATCTGGGGGTCTATAATAAACATCTAACAATGTGGCTGCCCCTTTTTTATTCCTAAGCTCTACCCACAAAGCTTCATTTGATGCCCCCTCCAAGATATCATCTCTCCTTACTGCAGTAACTGACTCCTTAACTAATAATGCAACGCCTCCTCCTCTTTTACCCCGTCCCCTGTCGCGCCTGAAGATTCTATATCCCGGAATGTTGAGCTGCCAATCCTGCCTTTCCCTCAACCACGTCTCAGTGATGGCTACTATATCACAATTCCACATGTCAATCCACACTCTTAACTCATCTGTTTTACCTGTAATACTCCTGGCACTAAAGTAGAGGCCATCCAGCCTTGCCTTACTCCCTTGAAGCTTATTGCAGCTGTACTCCCTCTGACTTGATTGTTTTACTGTATTATGATGTGTCCCTATTCTGCTAACATTCTGTGTCCCCTCCCCTGCTGAATTAGTTTAAACTCCTCCCAACAGCACTAGCAAACCCGCTCGCAAGGATGTTAGTCCCGCTCTGGTTCAGATGTAGACCGTCCTGCTTGTACAGGTCCCACCTTCCCCAGAAATGATCTCAGTGATCCAGGAATCTGAAACCCTCCCTCCTGCACCAACTCTTAAGCCACGTATTCATCTGTGCTATTCTCCTATTTCTGTGCTCGCTAGCACATGGCACTGGGAGTAATCCAGAGATTACAACCCGAGAGGTCTTGCTTTTTAGTCTACTGCCTAACTCCCTGAATTCTTGATGCAAGACCTCATCCCTCTTTCTACCTATGTCATTGGGACCAACATGTACCATGACCTCTGCCTTATCACCCTCCCCCTTCAGGATGCCCTGCAGCCGTTCAGTGACATCCCGGACCCTGGCACCAGGGAGGCAACACACCATCCTGGGGTCACGTTGACAGCCACAGTAGTGCCTATCTGTTCCCCTGACTATAGAATCCCCTATTACTATTGCTCTTCCTCCCTTCCTCCCCTCCTGTACAGACAGGCTGCTTATGGTGCCAGAATCTTGGCTCTGTCTTTCCTCCTCACCCCCTTTACTCTTTTACTCCCTTGTCAATCAAGAATCTATTGAACACAGCCTTAAAAGTATTCAATGAGCCTGCCTTATCCATTCTCTGGGAAAGAGAGTTCCACAGACTCAAGACCCCCTGAGAGAAGAAATTAGTTCTCATCTCCTCCTTAAGTTGGAGACTCCTTATTTTTGAACTATGTCCCCCGAGCTATAGTCTCTTCCATAATGGGGAACATCTTTCAGCATCAATCCTGTCAAGTCCCCTCAGGATCTTGTATGTTTTAATAAGATGACCTCTCATTTTTCTAAACTCCAATGGTTACAGGCCCAACCTGTCCAACCTTTCCACGTAAGATAACCCCCTCATCCTAGGAATCAGTCAAGTGAACCTTCTCTGAACTACTTCTAATGCAATTATGTCCTTTCTTAAATAAGGAGACCGAAACTGTATACAGTACTCTAGATATGGTCTCACCAATGCCCTGTACAACTGTAACAAAAACATTCCTACTTTTGTATTCCATTCTCCTTGGAATAAAAAACATTCCATTTGCCTTCCTAATCATTTGCTGTACCCGCATAATAATTTTTTGTGATTCATGTACCAGGACACCCAGATCCCTCTGTTCCTCAGAGTTCTGCCATCTCTCACCATTTAAATAATTTGCTGCTTTCTTATTCTTCCTGCCAAAGAAGACAAGTTCACATTTTCCCACAGTATACCCCACCTGCCAAAGTTTTACTCACTCGCTTAACCCATCTATGTCCCTTTGCAGACTCCTTGTGTCCTCTTCACAATTTACTTTCCTACCTATCTTTGTGTCATCAGCAAATTTAGCAGCCATATATTTGGTCCCGCCATCCAAATCATTGATGTAGATTGTAAATATTTGAGGCCCCAGCACTGATCCCCGTGGCACTCCACTCGTTACAGCTCGCCAACCCAAAAGTGACCCATTTATGCCTACTCTCTGTTTTCTTTTAGCTAACCAATCCTCTATCCATGTTAATATGTTACCCCCTACACCATGAGCTCTTATTTTGCTTAGTAACCTTTGATGTGGCATCTTGTCAAATGCCTTCTGGAAATCTAAATACAGCACATCCACAGGTTCCCCTTTACCCATGGTGCTTTTTACTTCCTCAAAGAACTCTAATAAATTAGTTAAACACAATTTCCCTTTCACAAAACCATGTTGACTCTGCCTGATTGCACTGAGATATTCTAAGTGGCCCGCTATAACCTCCTTTGTAATACATTCCAGCATTTTGCCTATGACAGGTATAAAGCTAATTGGCCTGAAATTTCCTGCTTTCTGTCTCCCTCCTATCTTGAATAGAGGAGTGACATTCATTTCCAATCTGATGGGACCTTTCCAGAATCTAGGGGATTTTGGAAAATTAAAACACGTGCATCTACTATCTCAGCAGCCACTTCTTTTCAGACCCCAGGATAAAGTCCATCAAGACCTGGGGACTTGTCAGCTTTTAGTTGTGATTGTCGTATGAGGAGAGATTGGGCCGACTAGGCCTGTATTCACTGGAGTTTAGAAGAATGAGAGGGGATCTCATTGAAATATATAAAATTCTGACAGGGCTGGACAGACTGGATGCAGGGATGATGTTTCCTCTGGCTGGGGTGGGGTCTAGAACAAGGAGTCACAGTCTCAGGATATAGGGTAGATCATTTAGGACTGAGATGAGGAGAAACTTCTTCACTCAGATGGTGGTGAACCTATGGAATTCTCTACCACACAAGGCTGTAAAAGCCAAGTCATTGAATATATTTAAGAAGGAAATAGATTTCTGGACTCTAAAGGCATCAAGGGGTATAGGGAGAGAGCAGGGAGTATGGCATTGAGATAGATGATCAGCCATGATCATATTGAATGACGGAGCAGGCTTGAAGGGCTCAATGACCTACTCCTGCTCCTATTTCCTATGTTATAATGTTTCTCAGTACTCTTTCCCCAGTGTTTATAATTGCTTCAAGTTCCTCCCTCCCTTTCACCTCTTGGTGCAGACTTATTTCTGGGATGTTATTTGTATTCTCTACAGTGAGAAAAATATCTTGTCAATTCAACCGCCATCTCCTTATTTTCCATTATTAGTTCCCCAGACTCACTCTGTAGAGGACCAATGCTCACTTTACTTACTCTTTTTCTTTCTAAATACCTGTAGAAACTCTGACTATCTTTTATATTTCTAGCTAGCTTTCTCTCACACTCTAATTACTTCCTCTTTTTTTTAGCATTCTTTGCTATTTCTATATTCTGTCCAAACTTCTAACCTGCTATTAATCTTTGTGGAACTATACACATTTTCTTTCAATTTGTTTCCATCTTTAACTTCCTTAGTTAGCCATGGATGGTATGTCCTTCCCCAAGAGTCTTTGTTTCTCACTGGAATGTACCTTTGCTGAGTGTTACAAAATATCTCCTTCAAAGTCTCCTATTGCATATCTACTGACTATCCCTTAACCTAATTTTTCAGTTCACTTTAGCCAACCCTGTCTTGATACCCTCATAATTGCCCTTATTTAAGTTCAAAACACTAATTTTAGACCCACTCTTCTCTCCCTCAAACTGAATACGAAAAATTGAGTTATGGGTTTTGATGCAAGAGTTAGGGGAGTATAGGGATGGGTTGTGATGGGAGAGTTAGGGGTACAGAGGGATAGGTTTTGATGGGAGAATTTGGGAACTTGAGGGATGGGATTCTATGGAAGAGTTAGGGAAATAGAGGGATGGGTTTCCACAGGAAATTTGCATAAGCTGATAATGAATGATATTATTTGAGGGAAAAAATTATTTTAGCTCAAGGTTAAATTTCACAATTATCCCTGTCTTGGGACTTGAACTCATAGTTCCTTCAGCTCGATGATCTTAGCGGAATCCGTTCAGGTTGCAGAAGACCAGTCTGGACTCACACCCACCACACTCGATCAATCTGGTTACAACTGACCAGATGGGTCCAAATCTAATTCACCTCCGACTGACCAATCTATCTTAGAAAGGTTGCCCTGGGAGCCAGAATGGTGACTTTGGTCCTAAGGAAGTCGTTGCTTTTCGGGAGTAGTTGTAGCTGACAGAGAGAAAAGTGAAAACTTACATTTCTACAGTACCTTTCAACAGCTCAGAAGGCTGAAAAACACTTCACAGCCAGTGAAGAGCTCTTTGAAATATAGGCACTGTTATAATGTAGGAAACACAGCAATCAATTTGTGCACAGCAAGCTCCTAAAACAGCAATGTGATAATGACCAGGAAATCTGTTTTATTGATGGTTGTTGAAGGAAACATATTGGCCAAGGAAATCTCACAGTGCTGTTTTTTACAATAATACTGTGGGATTGTTTACATGTCCTGAGAGAGCAGACAGAGCCTCAGTTTAATGCCTTACCCAAAAGGTGGCACTTCCAACAGTGCGACTCTGGGAACATGAGCCTGTATTATGCACTGCGGTCTCTGGAGTGGGGCTTGAACCCACGATCTTCTGACTCAGAGATGATTGTCAGAACTAGAACTAATCATTGACAAGGCAGTTAGAAATCACAGGGTATTCGCAGTACCCTATGGCAGGATGAGCAAAATATTCATTTCTGTGTGATCATCAATCTAACATCATTCCGATACAGGAGCTGGGAATGCTCAGGTTTTCTTTTTATTCATTCAAAGGATGTGGGCTTCGCTGGAGTGGCCCAGCATTTATTGCCCATCCCTAATTGCCCTTGAGAAGGCGGTGGTGAGCTGCCTTCTTGAACCACTGTAGTCCACGTGGTGTAGGTACATCCACAGTGCTGTTAGGGAGGGAGTTCCAGGATTTTGACCCAGTGACAATGAAGGAACGGCCGATATATTTCCAAGTCAGAATGGTGAGTGGCTTGGAGGGCAACTTCCAGGTGGTGGTGTTCCCCATGTGTCGGCTGCTCTTGTCCTTCTAGATTGTAATGGTCGTAGGTTTGGCATATGCTGACTAAGGAGCCTTGGTGAGTTCCTCCAGTGCATCTTGTAGATGGTACACACACTGCTGCTCCTGTACGTCGGTGGTGGAGGGAGTGAATGTTTGTGGATGGGGTGCCAATCAAGCGGCTGCTTTGTCCTGGATGGTGTCGAGCTTTTGAGTGTTGTTGGAGCTGAACTCATTCAGACAAGTGGGGAGTATCCCATCACACTCCTGACTTGTGCCTTGTAGATGGTGGACAGGCTTTGGGGAGTCAGGAGGTGAGTTACTCACTGCAAGATTCCTAGCTTCTGACCTGCTCTTGTGGCCACAGTATGTATATGGCTAGTCCAGTTCCGTTTCTGGTCAATGATAACCCCTAGGATGTTAATAGTGGGGGATTCAGTGCTGGTAGTGCCATTGAATGTCAAGGGGCGATGGTTGGATTCTCTCTTGTTGGAGATGGTCATTGCCTGGCACTTGTGTGGTGCGAATGTTACTTGCCAGTTGTCAGCCCAAACCTGGATATTGTCCAGGTCTTGTTGCATTTGGACATGGACTGCTTCAGTATCTGAGGAATCATGAATGGTGCTGAACATTGTGTAATCATCAGCGAATTTCCCCACTTCTGACCTTATGATGGAAGGAAGGTCATTGATGAAGCAGCTGAAGATGGTTGGGACTAAGACACTACCCTGACCATGGGTGCCATTGTTTTGGAAATGATTTACATGATTAGCATTGATATCCCTAGTTTAATAAACAGAAATATTAAACAGATCCATAATTAAGGAAACAGTTAATATATAAATATGTGCATGAAAAAGCAGGTACGTTACATCAAAGGTCAGCATGGCAGCAGTACAGGGGGAGTGCTGTTCTGTCAGAAGTGCCGTCTTTAGGTTGAGATGTTAAACTGAGGCCCTGTCTGCTCAGGCAGGTGTAAAAGATTCTGTGGCACCATTTCAAAGAAGAACAGGGGAGTTCTCCCTGGTGCCCTGGTCAACATATCTTCCTCAACTAACTTCCTTAACAAGATAATGATCCCACTGATCGGTGTGATAGAGAATGACTGCTGAGTCAGTCATTGCCTTCAGCTGATGTGCTCACAAGGTCAGGTTTCTATGTAAATGCAACTTAATCCACCTTCCTACACCAGGTTCCTACCTCATGATATTTGCAGAATCTTCTGCTTCAGGGTTCAGGCAGTTTTTGTCTGCCAAAATCAAACAGGCATCTGCATTGTCCGGCTACAGTGAGAATAAGAAGGGCTTTATTCATATTGAATGGCAAATATATATCGAAGGAGCTCTTTGCTTCCTGCCACTGCTTGGAAATCTTCATAATTTCCTCCCACTTGCTTCATGGAGGTGTGTCTTTAAGAACTATCCCCTTAACAAGTTATTTGAAATCAAAATAAATGATTGCATTGCTCGGATTCATCTGACAGACCAATCAGATCCAGAAAGGCTTAGCCGGCATAACACACCTTTTCAACATAAACTAAAATACTAATAATTATCTTGCTGCGACAAATTCTGTGCAGAGCCCTGATTTCAAAACACTACTCCTGTTCACAGGCAGTAAATCCCTCTTGAGGAAGTGTCTGATCATGAGGGTCCAGCCGTCACGAGGCATGGGACAGGCTTTGAGAACAAGCTGCTCTTTTGCTGCCCATCAATTTTGTATGTTCATAGGGACTTAATGGACTCACCAAGAGGAATAGGCTGGGTCAGAGATCCCACTTAAACAGTCACATTGGTTGCAACTGAGTCAAAGATCAGGGGATCTTGTTGTAAGTTCCCTGACAGGAAGATTGTCTCTGGGCAAATGCAGCCTGGACATTGGAAGTTCTGATATGTACGACTAATCTTGACTGACAAGAGATAGTTTTCAAAGTGTGTCGACCTTGGTTGACCCTAAAGTACATTGTTCAGGAGCTGCATTGTGCAAAGGGTTGCAGATTCTCCAATAGCCCTCATGATTTGAGCCCTGGGGCTATGAAACTGATACCAGCTTATCTGCCGCTATCTGTGATTGTGAAAAGCTTGGCAGATTTGAACTTCAACATTCCTTGTTGCTGGGAAAGGTCAGGAGACTGTCCAGTTACTTTCAAAGTGGCTTCTCGACAAAAGGACAACTGCAAAGTCAGTGTGGCTGAACACCCCCATTCTACAAATTATTGGGTTAAAGGTGTTGGATCTCAAAAAGAATATGGCCAACCACGAGGCTTAGGCAACGGTCTGTGGAATTGCCAGTAGACAAGTCAACAACAGGTGATGGTTTCCTCACCTATGTCATTCCCAGCTGAAGCCTGCGAGATGCTTGCTCACTAACCAAGATTCTGTTGCAGTCATGAGAGCAGGTCAGGGGGATGTCATCTGCCATTCGTGGGCCCACCATTTTCATGGAGGAATGAACCCAAATAAAATAGAGGAGTGGCAATTGGATGCATTTAGGCCTCCGTCTGACAAACTCAGCACGAGCATTATCTTAATGTTCTTACCCGAACCCTGTCCAGATCACTGGGGTTGAGTACTGATCCTTGGAAAAACTCCATCTGAGTTGTGTGGCGTTTGAACAGGGCCTGAAGCTCAAGGCCAGGTCTTATGCTGGAAGTAAGCATTGCATACAGCGTTAATTGAGATGGAACTTCCTGTAAAATCAAGATTAGATTGTTATTTACATGATTCCCACTTTCTTTGCTCAGTTCCCGAATACAGGGGGAGGCAGCAGCAGCTGCCATTTTGTTACAAATCGACTGAAGTGAAAATTAGTTGGTCTCCGTAACCGGGGTCAATCCACCAGGGTCAGTTCAAGCCCAGTTCATGTCCAGAGGTGAGTTTGAGATCTACGCCAGCTTCTACAATAGGGTCTCTATCGAACCTGGTGCACACAGTGCTGTTAGGAAGGCAGTTCTAGGATTTTGACCCAGCAATGATGAAGGAATGGTAATATATTTCCAAGTCTGGATGGTGTGTGATTTGAAGGGCAACTTACAGGCAGTGGTGTTCCCACGCTCCTGCTGCCCTCTTCCTTCTAGGTGGTAGATTGCCGTGGGTTTTTTTTTTAGAACAAGGTGAGGCTTGGGCTGCTGGTTTAGTTCTATAACCACAAGGCCACCTTTCCTATTATATAGCATGAGCTACAGCAGCTCAAAATTAAATTCCAGTTGCTGTATTTTTATGGTACCGGTTCATTAAGTCACTAATGCCCACTGTCATCTGTACTCGGTCTGGGTCCCTGCCAACATGGTTGACTCTTAACTTCCCTCTAAGTCAAGGGTTATGGAGATCAAGTGGAAAAGTGGAGTTAAGGCCCAGATCAACATGGTCATATTGACCGGTGGAGCAGGCTTGAGAGGCTGGATGGCCCAATCCTGCTCCTATTTCTTAGGTTTTTATGATCTTTAAGTCCGCGGTGTATCACACTCAAGGTAACTAGGGATGGGCAATGTTTCCCATCTTTGCCAACAATGCTAATTGCTAAAATATATTTCAGATTTTGCGAGGACACTGGGAAAGATGCCAGTTTCCAGCACTCAGAACTTACTTCTCCATAACTACAATGTCTGTTGAAATTTCCTCTCTTTCTTTGCAAGTAAAATCCTTCAGGAAATCATGGACACTATTCAGAGTAATGTGACCGCAGAGTATGACATATCTGCAACAGATCACACACAAAGGTCAAAAGCTCCAGAACCCGAATAGATCTCTTTGCAGTCAAGCTGTGGGAGGTAGGTCTCTCCTTTCTTCCTTGGGCATCTGGCATTGGGGGTGGTAACTCTTGTCCTCACTTGCCCTTGGAGACGCTACATGAAGTGGCTTGGGGAAACTCTGAATCAATTCACTGGAGGATGAAAGAGCATGGCATAGGGAATGGCCACAATAGTCCTTGGCTGTACAAGGGAGGACATGAGGGTTCTTGATGCAGGAAAGAAAATGTTGGTGGAGAATAGGCCCTGTTTTCATTTGCAATTTGTTTTAGAGGATTGGCCGATCGGGGCCTGAGCTATAACTAGGCCTTGTCTTACATCTGCATTTCTCGCCCCGTCCTCTCCCAATCCCTTCACCCTCTGCTGTGGTTCCCCATCCACCCACCAAATGGTGTCCCAGTGCATGTTCGGGGCAGAGAGAAGCAAGGGGTCCTGGAAAAAAACTCCAAAATCAGTTGCCTCATTCTGTCAGCTGTGCTGAGTTTGTACCCAACCCCAGTCAAGGCTTGCAACTGTCGACTGGGGGAAACTTGTCGTGGAGATAGTTGAAGTGGTAGTTTGAGAAACAAGAGTCGGAGCAAAAGGATGAGGAAATTTGGGTCCCTTGCGTTAATGCTAATTGTTTAACAACTTTCAACGAGTGCGACTCACCTGTGACCTTCCAGTGGCAACTTCTCCTATTCTCAGTTGTGATTTGCCATTGGTTTCGGTGTACAAAATCTCAGCCAATCAGATGCAGGTTTGATCCAGACTTTTGCCCGTGTGACATCCTACATGAAAAGTTTGGACATGCTGGGTCACACCTTCCTCGTCTGGCCACACACTGACCGGCAGGACTCCTTGGACAGTCAGCAGGAGCAGGAGTCCTGACTGACTTTCTGGGCAGAATTTTTCCATCGGCGAGTTGGGGGCGGGACCCGCTTGCCGATGTGGGATGACATTGGGGTGGGGTGGAGGGGGATCCCCCGACATCATCCCGCCCCATTTAAATCTTCAGGAAGGCGGGGGGGGGAACAGCGCGATCAGCTGTCCGCCCGCTGACCTGTCAATGGCCAATTGAGACCATTGACAGGGTAGTGAAAACAATCAAAGGCCCTGCCCGTCCAACCTTAAGGCTGGTGGGCAGGCCAGGAGCCCCAGCGGGAAGGAGAAAAAACATGAAACCTCATCCACCGGCGGGATGAGTTTTCATGTCGGTTTTAAAAATCTTTAATAAAGTTTCCGTGATATTTACTAACATGTCCAATCTCGTGTGACATTGCCACATGAGGGGGGACATGTTAATAATTTTTTTTATTTTTCTATTTCTAAACTTTCAAACACTGTCAGCGATCTCCCTGAGGCAGCACTTAGTCTCAGGGAGATGGGCGTTCTACCGTGTGCATGCGTGAGAGAGAGCGCACTCTGAGAGTTGGGGAAATCCCTCCCCCCCCTCTGCACAGGGAGTGCATAGCGCTTCCCGTCGGGCAGCCCGCTGGGTGGGCCTTAATTGGCCCGCCCACTCAAAATGGCGGCGGGACCCGTTTCGGCGGCGGCGATCAGCTGCCCGCCCACCGCCGAGCCGGTGGGGCCCGCCCGCCCATCAAGGGCAAAATTCTGCCCTCTGTTTTCCCAGTGGACCAATGGCGCTGAGACCTGGGCCCTCCCTAAGATCCACCCTGATCTCAATGACTGACAGAAAGTTTGCTGAGATATCTGGCAAATGTTAATCAGAAAACCTACCCCAGTGGGAAAGTGATTGGAGAAAGAGATGGAGAATACTCACTTTTTTCCCATGAATCGTCTGTATTTACCAGTGTATTTCCGATGGCTCCCAATAATTTCTATAATCTCAGGGACATGACTTGCAAACAAGACCTGTCAGAGTTAGCAATTTTCCAAATGTTAACACACTGTGACTTCAAAACCGACAACCATTTCTGTGACTTTGCCACATATAAACCACAGTATTATCATGAGCATTTTTCAGAGAATTAAAGAAAGACTTACATTTCTATAGTGCCTTTCTTGGCCAAAGGAGATCCCAAAGCACTCTCCTGCCAAGAAAGTAGTTTTGAAGTATATTCATTGTTGTAATGCAAGATACTCAGCAGCCAATGTGCAGACAAGCTTCCACAAATAGCAATACAATAATGACCAGATAATCTGTTTTGTTGTGTTGATTCAGGGATAAGCGTTTGGCCAGGGCACCAGGGATAACTGCTCCCCAGCACCTCCGACAGAGCAATTCTCTCAGTATTACACAGGCGTGTTGCTCGAGTTTTTTGTGCTCCAGTTTCTCGAGTGAGACTTGAATTCATCATTTTTTGGACACAACATTCAGATTACACTGAGCCTACAGCACAAGAAGAGGCCATTCGAACCAGCAGGTCAATGCTGGTGATTCTGCTCCACACAAGCCTCCACCCGTCTCTTTTCTTCGCAGTCTAACAGCATATAACCATGTATTCTTTTCCTCTTTCTGTATTTATCTAGCCTCCTCTGAAAGGCATCTGTGCTATTTATCCACATTCTCATCGCTCTTTGGATAAAGAAGTTTCTCCCATAGGGGAGTGCAATCACTAGGTCTGGTCAAGAGTGGTGCATTGGTCAGTGACTTGAGCAGCGGAGCAGTGTGCGGTTTGGTAGAGTGAACAGTAGACAGGGAGAACAGGGGAACTGGTGGCCAGAGGCAGAAAGGAGCAGGGAATTAGTGATCGGGGGAGGAGAAGGGAGGAATGACCCGCTTAGGAGGACCACTCTTGCCCTTTCTGGCTGCACTTTGAGTGGAGCGCCTGACTTGAGTGCTGTAGCATACTGGGTGAGGTTAGTACCCAGCCGAGTGAGGCAGTGGGACCTCCAAAAATCCACAATGGGTTGTGGAAGGATTGCTGGCCCCACATTGGAACAGATTTCCCCTGGCTTTAAATGTTCCTGCCCAGTCCAGCTATCTTATCCAAATACAACACATCATCAGTTATTCACATCTTCAATCCAGCCTTCTTGAACAGTACTTTTAAGACTCCAAACACTGAAATAACATTTTGAAAGTGCTTGAATGTAATATGAATGTGAATGGAATAAAAATATTTTCAAATTTCAGTCCTGCAGAAATGAATTGATCATTTAAAAAATATTTACTACTTGGCGCATTTCTGGCCGGTAATGTGTGTCATGAAACTAACATAGTTGTTCCATAATATTTTTCTGGTTTATTGTGAAGTAGGTTTATGGGGATAAGTATAGTTGGGTCTGCATGTGATTTAATTACATTATTTACTCAAGCAGACTGCAAGCTTTAAATCATCAAAAGAAGCTAGGTGCTTGACATGCTAACCAGTAAACATGGATTAGCATGTAAGGTGTGAAGGGAATTTGCATTTTTAGATAAATGAAGGGATATTTGGATTTCAAAAGGATCTTTGTCTGTTACAACTAGCCAGATAAGCAAAGCTAAGGAATGTGTTTATTTTTCCCAAAGGTTACTGGCAATATTGGCACCATGAAAGTTTTTATACTGTGAAGAAGACAGTTTCAAAGACGTATGGAACAATAGAATTTACATATTAAAAAGAGAGAAACATACATAAAGGAAAATGAAAGGTTATGTGTGAGAAGGCTATGTGAGATCTAACAGGAGTGTGTGAAATAGCCTTAATGAAGCCTCCAGCATTTGTGCATGAGTCTGCTGTCTAATGGAACTGAAATAAGGGGAAAGCCATTTGGAATTCCACTGTCAAGGGTATTGTGTTAACTTGCTGAGTTTGTTTTAAATCTAAAATCTATTGTGGACCGTTGCCTTAAACAGAGTGTAACTGGGAGTCAGGTTAATTAGGGATTTTAGGAGTTATTATAGTAGTAATTATAGTCTTATGCAAGTGTTTGACATCTTTTATTTTGTTAATAAATATTTTAATTTAATTTTTAAAATCCCTAAAGGCCTTGGTGGACTTATTACTTCTGAATTCAGTGCACACATCTTATAATAAATACAAATTGCAAAACTGTTGTGATAGCGTGACCAGGTTTCCCTTGTGGAGTTGGTCCACCTGACACATGTCATCTGCCACGTCATCATGTGTGCCCACTGTATTGGCGCCTTAGTAGGGTCCATAGTGTCCGAAAAGTACCCAAGGAACAAGCAGGTTGTTAGGTCTGGATCTCTCAACTAGATGCCTTATTCAATGTAAATATGCATTGAATCAACCTTTCCCAATAATATCTCACAAAGCTAAAGGATGTAACACCTTCGTAGTGTACAGCAACATCAAAATATACAAAATAGCAGCTGTGGTACCCAATGAGCATGGTGCACAGGTAAGGCTTTCCCATTAGGAAGGCACCTGGACAAAGTTGGCCCCTTCCATCCATCGGACAAAGTGAAGTCTGAAAGTGGACAAGAGTGACTTAAACTGGTCATCGATCTTGCCTAGGTTTGGAAAGGTGGCATTTCACATGGTAACTGCCTGCAGGCAAGAAGGAGGGAACAGCAATGCTGGGGGGTGGTGACTGGAAAGGGTGGGAAACTGAGAGGGGAAGGGGCATGAGGAGGCTAACTAAGGATAATGTGGTGCCAACTTGAGTGACAGTTGCTCCCTTGGGCAGGAAGGAGACTGTGGTCCCATTAATCAGTGCTGGATTCAAAGAGCGCAAATGAGATGGGGGAGGGAAGGAGATAGCCTACCCTATAAAGACATTGACAGACAGAATAAAATAAAGCAATGAATTTACCAAGCCCAAGATGATAAAGAATACCATGAAGACCTGGCCAACAGTGGTCCTGGCAGTTAAGTCACCATATCCAACAGTTGACATGGTGACCATGAGTAAATAGACGCACTGCCAGTAGGTTAAGATTTGTCCATTAGGTTCTGTTAACCAGGGATCTCCTGAATTTTCAATCTAAAAACAGAGAATGTGACAATTAATGACACAGTCATGCAAGGAGTTTCTTCACTGAACTCTGATTGGCCCAGGTGAAAGATTACCATAGCAGAAATGTTATAGCAAAGGTGCAGTCTTGGAAGCAAATAAGATTGTTCACAACATTGTCAGGTCTTTTAAAATGTCCTCCTTCCTCACTATCCCTCTGTTAACTACAACACTCAGTCCACCAGTCCAAGCCGCCAGTGCACAGGCTGAGTGTGGGCTTATTGTCATAGAATGTGGAAAGTACAGAATCAAACCTATGGTCTTCCTGAGCAGCACAAAGCTACTGAATAAACTGCAAGTGCTTGAAGAGTTTCCAGTGCTGCCAAATCATATCCTACACCTAGCCCCACTCATTCATCATCCCACTTCACTGGCCCCAATGTCTTGTGTTCAAATCCTTCATGGCCTTACTCCAGTCCAATAGCCCATCCCACCCACCAACCCGCCCAAAAATCTCTGATCCCAGGATCTTCCAAAACTCCATTTCCTATGGTCTCACCACTGGCAGCCTTGGCACCATGCTCTGGAATTCCTTTATTAAGCTTCTTCACCTCTCACTCTCTCCTCCTTTAAGATCTATTGCTAAGAGCAATCTCTTTGATGAGTTGTTTGGTAACAGTTTCCTAATCTCGCCTTCTTTGGCTGAGAATCTAATTTCCTCCTGACTGTAAGCATCACTGAACCTCTTTCTACATTTAAACGCAAAGTGCCCTTGCTGCTTTTAACAAGGAAAGTCTTGTTCCCAGAAAACCCATAGGACACAAAACTCATGTTAAAATGACTAGATGTACTTTAGTTGGAGGCAGTAAATAACATGCTATGAACTTACCGTGTGTATGAAGCCAGCAGCTGTAAACCACGTGCCCAGAAACACAGACAGCAAACTGGCCAATTTGATTTTCGTACTGCAAAATTAAAGATTGAAAAATAAGTTGGACTGGTGTGTAGCAGAAATATGACATTATTCTTGTCTGCTTACTCTGTCAGATGTCTCCCCTTCTCCTCCAGAATGCCCAAGATTTAAAACTTGAACCAAAGCTGGTTTGTCATAGAGCCATAGAAGTCTACAGCACAGAATAAGGCCCTTCGGCCCATCGAGTCTGCGCCGGTCAAACAAGTATCTAACTATTCTAATCCCATTTTCCAGCACTAGGCCCATAGCCTTGTATGCCATGGCATCGCAAGTGCACATCCAAATACTTCTTAAATGTTATGAGGGTTTCTGCCTCTACTACCCTTTCAGGCAGTGAGTTCCAGATTCCCACCACCTTCTGGGTGAAAAAATTCTTCCTCACATCCCCTCTAAACCTCCTGCCCCTCACCTTAAATCTATGCCCCCTAGTTAATGATCGCTCCACCAAGGGGAAAAGTTCCTTCCTGTCTACCCTATCTATGCTCCTCATAATTTTATACACCTCAATCATGTCCCCCCTCAACCTCCTCTGCTCCAGGGAAAATAACCCCAGTCTATCCAATCTCTCCTCATAACTAAAACTCTCCAGCCCAGGCAACAACCTGGGTAAATCTCCTCTGCACTCTCTCTAGTGCAATCACATCCTTCCTATAATGTGGATTCCAGAACTGCACACAGTTTGGCTCATTGGATAGCACTCTTGCCTCTGGGTTGGAAAGTCAGAAGTTTAAACCCCATTCCAACAATATAACCTTGGCTGTGCCATCTTCTAGATGTCAAATTGGAATTTTGTTCACGCATTCATGTCTGACCTGTACCTGAGCTTCATTTATCCACCTTGTTTAATACCGTCACCCAGTAAACATCCATCAGTCTCAGACTCGCAAGCTCCAATTGACTTACAGCCTTATGGAGGAGGAGAGTTCCAGAGTTCCTCTCCGGGCTGTGTGAAGAAGCGAGTCCTGATTCTCCTCCAGAATGGCCTAGCTCTTATTTTAAGATTGTGCCCCCATGTTTTTGACTCCATCACTGGAAGAAATCAATCCACTCTAGCTATTCTACTGAATCCTTTCAGTGTGTTAAAACACCACAAGCAAATACCTCTGTATTTCCTTCACTGCAGGGAAAACAAGTCTGGGCATTGCAACCGGTCCTCGTTATGTAACACTCCCGAGCCCCGGATTCATTCTGGTGAATCTGCGCTGCACCCCCTCCAATTATATATCCTGCCTGAGGGGTAGTGCCCAGATATGTGGTCTGCTCAGGGTATTATTTCCTTCCCTTTGTATTCCAGCCCCTTTAAGAAACGATTTGGCATGTGGAGATCTGGAGTGAGCACTCAGTCAGCCCTCTTGGGCCACCATGAAAAGTGGCTGTAAAGACAAAGTAAGAACTCTTCAGGGTGTACTTGTGATCAGCGCTCAACATCCTCTGGCAAACTACTCTGTGGATGGCATCAGTTTACAAAGCTGATATCATCAACTTGTCCAGTCACAGCATAACTTACTTTCTCTTCAGGATCCTTAAATATTGCAGTATTTCAGGCAATTGCAACAGGCGGAGAGACCTCATGAACCTCAAGCCTGGAAACAAAAAACAAAAAAAAAATCACCTCAATATGCTCATATATGCCTGGCAGGTTTCCCTTGTGTTTCGAAGATTGAGGTGCCAGTCATGGTAAAGCTCATTGGATGGCAGCCTGGGCTAATCTGGTGGGATAGGATCCTGGGTGATCTGGTGGGGCAGGATCCTGGGTGATCTGGTGGGGTAGGATCCTGGGTGATCTGGTGGGGCAGGATCCTGGGTGATCTGGTGGGGTAGGATCCTGGGTGATCTGGTGGGGTAGGATCCTGGGTGATCTGGTTGAGTGGGATACTGGTGATCTGGTGGGGTAGGATCCTGGGTGATCTGGTTGAGTAGGATACTGGTTCATAGAAACATAGAAACTAGGAGCAGGAGTAGGCCATTCAGCCCTTCGAGCCTGCTCCGCCATTCATTATGATCATGGCTGATTATCCAACTCAATAGCCTGCTCCTGCTTTCTCCCCATACCCTTTGATCCTTTTGCCCCAAGAGCTATATCTAACTCCTTCTTGAAAACATACAATGTTTTGGCCTCAACTACTTTCTGTGGTAGCAAATTCCACAGGCTCACCACTCTCTGGGTGAAGACATTTCTCCTCATCTCAGTCATAAATGGTCTACCCTATATCCTCAGACTGTGACCCCTGGTTCTGGACTCCCCCACCATCGGGAACATCCTTCCTGCATCTATCCTGTCTAGTCCTGTTAGAATTTTATAGGTTTCTATGAGATCCCCCCTCATTCTTCTGAACTCCAGCGAATATAATCCATATGTCAGTCCCGCCATCCCAGGAATCAGTCTGGTAAACCTTCGTTGCACTCCCTCTATAGCAAGAACATCCTTCCTCAGATAAGGAGACCAAAACTGCACACAATATTCCAAGTGTGGTCTCACCAAGGCCCTGTATAATTGCAACAAGACATCCCTGCTCCTGTACTCGAATCCTTTCACTATGAAGGCCAAATCTGGTTGGGTGGGATCCTATGGCGAACTGGTTAGGTGGGATCCTGGGGTGATCTGGTTGGGCAGGATCCTGGGGTGATCTGGTTGGGTGGGATCCTGCGCAAAATTAGATGGATCAGAACCTCGGTAGAAACACTTTTTTAATATGTTCATGGGATGTGGGCTTCGCTGGCTGGGCCAGCATTTATTGCCCATCCCTAATTGCCCTTGAGAAGGTGGTGGTGAGCTCCCTTCTTGAGCCGCTGCAGTCCATGTGGTGTAGGTACACCCCACAGTGCTGTTAGCAATGGAATTCCAGGATTGAGACCCAGTGACAGTGAGGGAACAGCGATATATTTCAAAGTCAGGATGGTGTGTGGCTTGGAGGGGAACATCCAGTTGGTGGTGTTCCCATCTATCTGCTGCCCTTGTCCTTCCAGGTGGTAGTAGTTGTGCTGTGGAAGGAGCCTTGGTGAGTTCCTGCAGTGCATCTTGTAGATGGTACACACTGCTGCTACTGTGCATCAGTGGTGGAGGGAGTGAATGTTTGCAGATGTGGTGCCAACCAAGCGGGGCTATCTTGTCCTGGATGGTGTTTTGAGTGTTGTGGGAGCTGCAATCATCCAGGCAAGTAGAGAGTTTTCCATCACTCTCCTGACTTGTGCCTTGTAGATGGTGGACAGGCTTTGGGGAGTCAGGAGATGAGTTAATTGCCGCAGGATCCCCAGCCTCTGACCTGCTCTTGCAGCCATAGTATTTATATGGCTAGTCCAGTTCAGTTTCTGGTCAATGGTAACCCCCAGAATGTTGATAATATGATGAAATCTAAACTCACCTTCTTTAGTTGACTCCAGTTCCCAACAAACCTCGGGCCTCCTGTGCATGAGCCGGCTGGGAAATGGCCAACATGAGCAAATCGAGTTTTCCTCGTCTTCATCTCGGGGACCGGCCCTACACACTTGCGCAGAATGGAAAAGAGAAAACAGTGCAAAGAGACAGCTCGGGTGACCTGATACAGAGTGACATTACCTTGTCAGTGTCCCAGGGAGCAGGACACAGGAAGGGGACAGGGAGAAGTCGCAACAAGTCCCAGTTAAAGGATAAAGACAGGGGACATAAATAGGTCCCATTAAGTAAAGTAAAACAATGGAGCAGAGAAATAGTCTCTGAGTTAAAGAGAGAGCTGCAAGGAGCATACTTGAAGTGGTGTGGGATTGAGAGGAGCACTGAAGATCTGAGAAGGCAGCCAAAGGTTGGTGATTCTGTGCTGCGAGCTGTGGCAAAGGTACCCCTTTGGAGCAGTGGTGTTCTGCTTGGCACGACCAAAGAGCTGAAATTGTGCTTGGAAGGTGATGCTTGAGTGTACCCGAAAATCCAGGGGAAAGGAATCTCGGAAGATTGAAACCCTGTGAGGTAAGCCATTGTTGAAGCCGCCCAAGTGGGAATTCCAAGGCGAGGTCTTCAGATGTGGAGATTGGAAACCCTCGTGAGAAAGACCAAATTTCAGTGAGACTGGTTGGCTTACAATGTGAGAAATGTCTGGGTGAGTTGTTCACAAATCCATGGAATCTGCTTTGGTTGCATCTGTCATAGAGTGTTCAGTGTGTGTCAGAAGGAGAAGACAAGGATTTTGATTTCTTTGGGAACATGAACAGATATACTAAGAGCAGGAGGAGGCCACTCAGCCCCTCGAACCTGCACCTCCATTCAATAAGATCGTAGCTGATCTGATTGTAACCTCAATTTCACATTCCTGCCTATCCCGATAACCTTTCACCCTCTTGCTTATCATGAAGCTATCTACCTCTGCCTTAAAAATATTCAAAGCCTCTGCTTCCATTGCCTTTTTGTGGAAGAGAGTTCCAAAGACTCACAATCCTTTGAGAGAAATAAATTCTCCTCATCTCTGTCTTAAATGAGCGACCCCTTATTTTTAAACAGTGACCCCTAGTCCTAGATTCTCCAACAAGGGGAAAAATCCTCCCCACATCCACCCTGTCAAGACCCCTCAGGATCTTAAAGGTTTCAATTAAGTCACCTCTTACTCTTCTAAACTCCAGTGGATACAAGCTGAACCTGTCCAACCTTTCCTCATAAGACAACCCACCCATTCCAGGTATTAGCCTCGTTAACCTTCTCTGAACTGCTTCCAATGTATTTACATACTCCAGTAAAACTACAAGGCTATTGGAACAGCAGTTAACTGAATAGTCAGTTATAGAACTCAGTGAAGTGATCAGTTCAGTAGAGGTGCTACTGGAGACTGAGTTTGGGCAACTCATGTGTTCTCTCTGCAGTAAAGAAATAATGAGTTTAGGGAGAGGTTTTTGGGCGTCTCGGGGAAAGATACAAGTTGGATGAAAAGCATCGAGTGAATGCTCAGGAATTCACTGGAAAAAAACCATTTGCAACTGTGCCAGACCCAAGCGAGAAGCCTTTGTGTCAAGCTCGTGGTAACTCTTCACTGGTTTATGTGTCTGTAAAGATAATTCTGGGGTAAGGGAATACTGTGAATTTGAAGCATCTTCTTGTGTTTGTAATGAGAGTTTGACCTGAACAGAGTGTGACCTCAGTGAAGTTCCACGAGTTTGGTGAGTTGAGAGAAATTGGTGAGGAGGCGACGGAGGTGCTCCTTTGCTTTTTCTAACATTGTTAACCTGCAGGAATTGCTTCTTGCTCTACTACAGGGGAATCTGGTAAGTGGTTAACATCTTTCTATTCCTAAGGTTTCAAATACTACAGGCATTTGTGGCAAGATTAATAAAATACGTATAAGAAAATAAGTAATTGAATATAATAATTAAGTAGTTAATTCAAACGCATAAACATGGCACACCACCTGTCCTGCCATGGCTGCAGCCTGGGGGAGCTCCAGTGTGTCAGTGTGATCCAGGGCAAACATGTCTGCACCTTGAGGAGCTTCGGCTCAGTCATTGAGCTGGAGGCTAAGCTGCAGACACTGTATCACATCAGAGAGGGGGAGAGTTACCTGGACACTTTGCACCAGGTGATGGTCACACCCCTTAGGATCAGGTGTTCTGATTTGGAAGGTGGGCAGGGAAAGGAGGCAGTGACTGTGAGTGAGACACATAAGGGGACCCAGAGGCCAGGAGTTTGAGCCTGTGCTATTGTCCAACAGGTTTGAGGTTCTCTCACTTGTTTGGATGGGAGTGAGGGCTGCAAGGTGGATGAGCTGACTGACTATGGCAATGTGGTACAGGAAGCCATTCAAGTGGGGAGAGCAAAAAGGAATGTAGTGGTCGTCGGGGACAGTATAATGAGGGAGATTGACACTGTTCTCTACAGCATAGAGCAAGAGTCCAGAAGGCTTTGTTGTCTACCCAGTGCCAGGATTTGGGATGTTTGCTCAGGGCTGGAGAGGAATTTACAGTGGGAGGGGGAACATCTAGCTGTCGTGGTCCATGTGGGTACCAACAACATAGGCAGAACAAGGAAAGCGGTTATGCATTATCAGTATGAGGAGCTAGGCACCAAATTAAGAAGCAGAACCTCAAAGGTAACAATTTCTGTATTATTACCTGAGCCACATGCAAATTGACAGAGGACAAATAAGATTAGAGAAATTAATTGAACCATGCTGGGGCCAGTGTCCTCGCGAGCCACATAACTGGGGAAGTGGAGGGGGAGTTAAAATAAATAAACAAATTTGGAAATGACAAAACTAATGCCTCTGTATCTGAATGCATGTGGCATTCGGAGCAAAACAGATGAACTGATAGCGCAAATAGAAATAAATAAGTTCAATCTGATAGCCATTACTGAGACCTGATAGATTGGGACCTGAATATTGAAGGGTACATGACACTTAGGAAGGACAGGAAGCTCAGAAAATGTGGAGGGAAATGTGGCTCTGTTAATTAATAATAGTATTAGCACATTAGAGAAGGATGGCCTATGTTCAGGAAACCATGATGTAGAAACGGTTTGGGTAGAGATGAGAAATGATAAAGGCAAGAAGTCACTTGTGGGAGCGGTGTACAGGCCCCTTAATTGTAACTACAAGGTAGGACAGAGTATATAGGAAGAGATAAGGGAGTTTGTCGGAAAGATACAGCAATAATCATGGAGGATTTTAAATCTACATATAGATTGGAAAAATCAGAGGGGCAAAGGTAGCCTAGATGAAGAGTTCAAAGAATGTTTTCGGGATAGTTTCTTAGAACAGCACATTCTGGAGCCAACCATTGGTACCGTGCAACAATGTAGGATTAGTCAATGACCTCATAGTTAAGGTGTTTCTAGGTAGCAGCGATAATAATATGATAGAATTTTACATTCAGTTTGAGGGAGAGAAGCATGGGTCCAAGACTAGTATTTTAAACTTAAATAAGGACAATTATGAGGGTATAAAAGCAGAGCTAAATAAAGTGAACTTGCAAATGAGGTTAAGGGATAGATCATTAGAGATGCAGTGGCAGACATTTAAAGAGATATTTCAGAATACATAGATAAGATACATTTGAATGAGAAAGAAAAATTGCAAGGGAATGACCCACCATCCATAGTTAACTAAAAAGTTAAAGACAGTATCAAACTTAAAGAAAAAGCATATAATTGCACAGAACGATGGCAGGTCAGAAGATTGGACGGAATATAAAGAACAGCAAAGAATGACAAAAAGATTAATAAGGATGGGAAAAAATAAAGTTCGAGAGAGAGCTAGCATGAAATATAAAGATGAATAGTAAGAGTTTTTATAGATATTTAAATAAGAAAAGATTGAACAAAGTTAGGGTTGGTCCTATGGAAAGTGAGTCTGGGGAGTTAATAATGGAAAATAAGGAGATGGCAGATGAATTGAACAGGTATTTTGAATCGGTCTTCACTATAGAGGAATTGGAATGGAGGGAGGAACTCAGGAAATTACAATCACCAGGGAAATGGTAATTAGCAAATTGTCGGAGCTGTGGGCTGGCAAATCCTCATCCTAGGAGGGTCTTAAAAGAAGTGGCTAATAGTTGATGCGTTGGTTTGAATTTTCCAAAATTCTCTAGATTCGGGGAAGGTCCCATTATATTGGAAAATAGTGAATGTAACTCCTTTATTCAAAAAGGGAGGGAGACAGAGAGTGGGAAACTACAGGCCAGTTCGCTTAACATCTGTAATAGGAAAAGTGTTAGAAGCTATTATTAAAGAAGTTATAGCAGGGCACTTGGATAAATTCAAGGTAATCAGGCAGAGTCAACATGGTTTTGTGAAAGGGAAATCATGTTTGACCAATTTATTGGAGTTCTTTGAAGGAGTTACATTTGCAGTGGATTAAGGGGAACGAGTGGATGTATTGTACTTAGATTTCCAGAAGGCGTTTGATAAGGTGCCACATCAAATGTTATTGTGGGAAATAAAAGCTCATGGTATAGGGGGTAACATATTGGCATGGATAGAAGATTGGCTAGCTAACAGGAAACAGAAAGTTAGCATAAATGGATCTTTTTCTGGTTGGCAGGATGTGACAAGTGGTGTGCCACAGGGATCAGTGCTGGGGCCTCAACTTTTTATAATTTATATAAATGACTTGGATGAAGGGACCGAAGGTATGGTTGCGAAATTTGCTGATGACACAAAGATAGTTAGGAAAATAAGCTATGAAGAGGACGTAAGGAGGCTACAAAGAGATATAGTTAGGATAAGTGAGTGAGTAAAGATCTTGGCAAATGGAGTATAATGTGGGCAAATGTGAAATTGTCCATTTTGGCAGGAAGAATAAAAAAGAAGCATATTATTTAAATGTGAGAGCTCTGAGATGCAGAGGGATCTGGGTGTCCTCATGCATGAATCACAAAAGGCTGGTATGCAGGCACAGTAAGTAATTAGGAAAGCTAAAAGAATATTTCTCTTCCTCAAAAGGCAGTGGAAGCAAGGTCTTTGAATATTTCTAAGGCAAAGCTAAATAGAATCTTGATTAACAACAGGGTAAAAGATTATCGGGGGTAGCTGACTTACCTTCACGATTTCTAAACAAAAAGTTAGGATTTATCAAGCCAAGTTTCACTCTGGGATTTGACTTGCCCAGTATTAACATCAATTGGGATCATAATGATAATGGGAGATTCAGCAATGGTAATGCTGTTGAATGTCAAGGAAAGATGGCTAGATGCTCTCTTATTGGAGATAGTCATTGCCTGGCACTTGGGCACTTGGGTGGCACGAATGTTGCTTGCCACGTGTCAGCCCAAGTCTGAATGTTGTCCAGGTCTTTATTCCTATGGACACGGACTACTTCAGTATCTGAGGAGTCGCGAATGGTGCTGAACACTGTGCAATCATCAGCGAACATCCCCACTTCTGGCCTGATGATAGAGGGAAGTCATTGATGAAGCAGCTGAAGATGGTTGGGCCAAGGACACTACCCTGAGTAACTCCTTCAGTGATATTCTGGGACTGAGATGATTGACCTCCAACAACCACAACTATTTTTCTTTGTGCTAGGTATGACTCTAACCATTCACACTGTGCTGATGACGGGGAGTAGACTGATGGGGCAGTAACTGGCCGAGTTGGATTTGTCTCGCTTGTTATGGACAGGGCATACTGGGTAAATACCAGTATTGTAGTTGTACTGGAACAGCTTGCCTAGGCAAGCTTGTTCAAACAGCGCAGCTAGTTGTGGAGCACAAGTCTCCAAGAATATTGCTGGAATCTGTGATGTTGGAAACCTCAGGAAGAGGCTGAGATGGATGATCCACTCAGCACTTCTGGCTGAAGATTCTTGAAATGCTTCAGCCTTGTCTTTTGCACTGATGTGCTGGGCTCCCCCATCATTGAGGATGGGGATATTTGTGGAGCCTCCTCCTCCAGTGAGTTGTTTAATTGTTCACCACCATCACGACTGGATGTGGCAGGACTGCAGAGCTTAGATCTGATCCGTTGGTTGTGGGATCGCTTAGCTCTGTCTATTGCATGCTCCTTCCGCTGTTTGGAATATAATTATTCCTGTGTTGTAGCTTCACCAGATTGACACCTCATTTTTAGGTATGCCTGGTGCTACTCCTGGCATGCCCTCCTGCACTCTTCATTGAACCAGGGTTGATCTCCCCAGCTTGGTGGCAATGGTAGGGTGGGGGATATGCGGGGCCATGAGTTTACAGATGATGGTTGTACACAATACTGCTGATGTTGATGGCCCACAATGCCTCATTTTTGTCCTGTTTTGAGTTGCTCTATCTGTTCGAAATCTATCCCAATTAGCACGGTGGTAGTGCCACACAACATGATGGAGTTTATCCTAAATGTGAAGGCAGGACTTTGTCTTTGCAAGGACTGTGTGGTGGTCACTCCTACCGATACTGTCATGGACAGATGCATCTGCAGCAGGCAGGTTGGTGAGGATGAGGTCAAGCATGTTTTTCCCTCTTGTTGGTTCCCTCGCCACCTGCCACAGACCCAGTCTAGCAGCTATGTCATTTAGGACTCGGCCAGCTTGGTCAGTAGTGGTGCTACCGAGCCACTCTTGGTGATGGACATTGAAGTCCCCCAGAGTGCTCTCTGAGCCCTTGCCACCCTCAGTGCTTCCTCCAAACGATGTTCAACATGGAGGAGCACTGATTCATCAGCTGAGGGAGGGTGGTACGTGGTAATCAGCAGGAGGTTTCCTTGCCCATGTTTGACCTGATGCCATGTGATTCATGGGGTCCAGATTCAAGGTTGAGGACTCCAGAAATTGCTGTACCCTAGCCAAGCTGTTCCAGTACAGCTACAACACTGGCACCTACCTGGCTATGTGGAAAATTTCCCACGTGTGTCCTGTACTCAAAAAGCAGGACAAATCCAACCCGGCCAATTACCGCCCCATCAGTCTACTCTCAATCATCAATAAGGTGATGAAGGGGTCAGCAATAGTGCTATCAAATGGCACTTGCTCAGTTTGGGTGCCACCAGGGCCACTCAGCTCCTGACCTCATTACAGCCTTGGTTCAAACATGGACAGAAGAGCTGAACTCCAGACGTGAGGTGAGAGTGACTGCCTTTGACATCAAGGCTGCATTTGACTGAGTGTGGCATCAAGGAGCCCTAGCAAAACTGGAGTCAATGGGAATCAGGGGGAAACGTCTCCACTGGTTGGAGTCATACCCAGTACAAAGGAAGATGATTGTGGTTGTTGGAAGTCAATCATCTCAGTTCCAGGACATCTGAAGGAGATAGCTGAAGAGATAGTGGAGGCAATAGTGGTGATCTTTCAGGAATCACTGGAGTCAGGGATGGTCCCAGAGGACTGGAAAATCACTAATGTAACCCCCCTGTTTAAGAAGGGAGTGAGGCAAAAGACGGGAAATTACAGGCCGATTAGCCTGACCTCGGTCATTGGTAAGATTTTAGAGTCCATTATTAAGGATGAGATTTCAGAATACTTGGAAGTGCATGGTAAAATCAGGCAAAGTCAGCATGGTTTCATCAAGGGGAGGTCATGCCTGACAAATCTGTTAGAATTCTTTGAGGAGGTAACGAGTAGGTTAGACAAAGGAGAGCCAATGGATGTTATCTACTTGGACTTCTAGAAGACCTTTGACAAGGTGCCGCACAGGAGGCTGTTCAGTAAGATAAGAGCCCATGGTGTTAGAGGCAAGGTATTAGCATGGATAGAAGATTGGCTGTCTGGCAGAAGGTAGAGAGTGGGGATAAGGGGGTCCTTCTCAGGATGGCGACCGGTGACTAGTGGATTTCTGCAGGGGTCAGTGTTGGGACCACAACTTTTCACTTTATACATTAATGATCTAGATGAAGGAACTGAGGGCATCCTGGCTAAGTTTGCAGATGATACAAAGATAGGTGGAGGGACAGGTAGTATTGGGGAGGCGGGGAGGCTGCAGAAGGATTTGGACAGGTTAGGAGAATGGGCAAAGAAGTGGCAGATGGAATACAATGTGGAGAAGTGTGAGGTCATGCACTTTGGTAGGAAGAATAGAGGCATGGACTATTTTCTAAATGGAGAGAGAATTCAGAAATCTGGAGTGCAAAGGGACTTGGGAGTCCTAGTCCAGGATTCTCTTAAGGTTAACTTGCAGGTTGAGTCGGTAGTTAGGAAGGCAAATGCAATTTTGGCATTTATTTCGAAAGGACTAGAATATAAAAGCAAGTTGCTGCTGCTGAGGCTTTATAAGGCTCTGGTCAGACCACATTTAGAATATTGTGAGCAATTTTGGGCCCCGTATCTCAGGAAGGATGTGCTGGCCCTGGAGAGGGTCCAGAGGAGGTTCACGAGAATGATCCCAGGAATGAAAGGCTTAACATATGAGGAACGTTTGAGGACTCTGGGTCTATACTCGATGGAGTTTAGAAGGATGAGGGGGGATCTGACTGAAACTTACAGAATACTGAAAGGCCTGGATAGAGTGGACGTGGGGAAGATGTTTCCATTAGTAGGAGAGACTAGGACCCGAGGGCACAGCCTCAGAGTAAAGGGAAGACCTTTTAGAACAGAGATGAGGAGAAACTTCTTTAGCCAGAGAGTGGTGAATCTATGGAATTCATTGCCACAGAAGGCTGTGGAGGCCAGGTCATTGAGTGTATTTAAGACCGAGATAGATAGGTTCTTGATTGGTAAGGGGATCAAAGGTTACGGAGAGAAGGCAGGAGAATGGGATTGAGAAACTTATCAGCCATGATTGAATGGCGGAGCAGACTCGATGGGCCGATTGGCCTAATTTCTGCTCCTATGTCTCATGGTCTTATGGTCTTATCATTGCAGGAGTTCCTCAGGATAGTGTCCTAGGGCCCAACCATCTATAACTGCTTCTTCAATGACCTTCCTTCCATCGTAAGGTGAGAAGTGGGGATGTTCGCTGATGATTGCACAATGTTCAGCACCATTCGTGACTCCTCAGATACTGATGCAGTCCATGTCCAAATGCAGCAAGACCTAGACAATATCCAGGCTTGGGCTGACAAGTGGTAAGTAACATTTGCGCCACACAAATGCCAAGGGATGACCATCTCGAACAAGAGAAAATCTAACCATCGCCTCTTGACATTCAATGACATTACCATTGCTGAATCCCCCACTATCAACATCCTGGGGGTTACCATTAACCAGAAACTGAACTGTTTCATATAAATATAAATACTGTGGCTACAAGACCAGGTCAGAGGCTGGGAATCCTGCGATGACTAACTCACCTCCTGACTCCCCAAAGCCTGTCCATCATCTACAAGGCACAAGTCAGGAGTGTGATGGAATACTCCCCACTTGCCTGGATGAGTGCAGCTCCGACAACACTCAAGAAGCAACAGAAACTGTTGGATGGTTTCTGCGGGAGTTGGGGTGGGGGGGAGGGTGGTGTAGTCACTGGACCAGTAATCCACAGGCCAAGGCTAATGTTCACATCCTGCCACGGCAGCTGGGGGGCTTTAAACTCAATTCAGAACTCTGGGATAAAAAGCAAGGGCAGAGACCACCCCTTGTCGGGTGGGCTCGGTGGCGGTGGTCGGATAGCTGACTGCCCCCTGCCATCGAGGCCGGAAGGCGATTTCACGCTTGGCGGGCCAATTAAGGCTCACCCAGCGTGGATGAGCTTTCCTAAAAAGTGCAAAAGCCACTTGGCCTTTTCACCTGCCCGTCAACCGTAAGGTTGGACAGGCAGCGAGAAAGGGAAGTTCATTGAATATTTAATGGCCTTAACAGGCCTTTTAATTGTCGGCAGACGCACATGCACCCACCGACTGAAATATTGCACGTTGATGTTGGGATGCTCGCCCAACGTCACCACGTGTCATTTTAAGCTCGAGCGGATTGGGTACACGCCCACCTGCCGAGGTAACAATTTTGCCCCAAGTCTCAGTAATAGTGACATGAAACCATTTTCAATTGTCGTAGCAACCCACCTGGTAAGGAAATCTGCCGTCCTTACCCAGTCTGGCCTACATGTGACTCCAGACCCCCAGCAATGTAGTTGACTCTTAACTGCCCTCTGAAATTGCCTAGCAAGTAACCCAGTTGTATCACACCTCTACGAAGTCTAAAGGGAACGAAACCAGGCGGATCACCCCGCATTTATCTAGGCACCGGAAACAACAATGATCCAGGACAAAGCAGCCCCGCTTGATTGGCAGCCCATCCACAAATATTCACTCCCTCCACCACCGACGCACAGTAGCAGCAGTGTGTACCATCTACAAGATGCACTGCAGGAATTCACCAAGGCTCCTTCGACACCACCTTCCAAACCCACGATCACTACCACCTAGAAGGACCAGGGCAGCAGACACATGGGAACACCACCACCTGGAAGTTGCCCTCCAAGTCACACACCATCCCAACTTGGAAATATATCGCTGTTCCTTCACTGTCGCTGGGTCAAAATCCTAGAACTCTGTCCCTAACAGCACTGTGGGTGTACCTACACCACATGGACTGCAGCGGCTCAAGAAGCCAGCCTCACCACCACCTTCTCAAGGGCAATTAGGGATGGACAATAAATGCTGGCCTAGCCAGCAATGCCCACATCTCAGGAATGAATTTTAAACAATTCCCAGGGCAACTCCCTTCCGACTGTATACCACTGTGCCGCCACTTCTGTGGGTTTGTCCTGCCGGTGGGACAGGACAAAGCCAGGGATGGTGATGGTGGTGTCTGGGATATGATTCTGTGAGTATGACTATGTAAGGCTGTTCTTTGTCTAGTCTGTGGGACACCTCTCCCAATTTTAGCACGAGCTAGTAAGGAGGACTTTACAGGATCGACAGGGCTGAGATTGCCGTTGTTTCCGGTGCCTAGATCAATGTGGGGTGATCCGTTCAGTTTCGTTCCCTTTAGACTTCGTAGAGGTGTGATACAACTGGTCGGTTTGCTAGGCAATTTCAGAGGGCAGTTAAGAGTCAACGACGTTGCTGTGGACCTGGAGTCACACGCAGGCCAGACCAGGTAAGGATAGCAGATTTCCTTCCCTAAAGGGCATCCGTGAACCAGATGGGTCATAACGACAATCGGAAATGGTTTTCATGTTACTAATACCGAGACTTGTTTTTTAATCCCAGAGTTTAAAGCCCTCCAGCTGCCGTGGCAGGATGTGAACTCGTGTCCCCAGAGCATTAGCCTTGGCCTGTGGATTACTGGTCCAGTGACTACACCACCCTCCCCCGCCCACCCCAACTCCCGCAGAAACCATCCAACAGTTTGTGATGCTAAACGCACAACTGAGCAGATTTATTGAACCTCTTTTCACCATTTGCTGTGGTGGGAGATGTGAGCCTGAGACCTGCGGCCTTGCCAGCCCAGCTGCTATGACAGCTGCCTGCTAGGGTCAGCACCTCCAGTGGTCGGTGTGCTAGGAGGTCTTACCACATGTGCCGCCAATGGCTCCAATCAGAAGAGGGGGGCGTGATGTTGCTATGACAACTCAAATACTGAGCAGACCATCGGTCCCTACAGGAATGTCACCAAATATGGAGAAGATGGCAGCAATCCGCTTCACCGCTCCAGGCCTACTTTGCAGAATTCCCAGCATGTCCACAGCGAGATGTTAGAGATTGCAGAACATTCCACCAAAGTTGATCTAAGTTTGTAGTAACAGAACCGCAATCCTTGGTGTCAGGAAGTCGCTGGGAGATGTTTTTGTTGCTGAGAAGACAACTCAGATATTTTAAATATGATGATGACTTGCCCAAGAGGAGAGTTAGCAAAAGGGAAGCAATAATGCCATTAGCGCACTCACCAATACAGTCCTTGTGGAAATAGAGTGCGAGGATAACTGGAGGGATGGTGAAGAAGTCTACAACGGAGCTGAGCTCATACCAGAACCGTAGCTTGTCTTCAGCTGCTATGAACTGTTGAGCAGACAGAAGAAGCAGGTCATCTTCAGGCCCTGGTCTCCTCACAACTCACACTTCTCCAGTAATTAGGAGAAGGAATGTACATTGATGCCCACCCCAGCCTACACCTTCACTTAGGGCCCAGAGACGGCTGACAGTGGCTGAGCGGTGAAAATCAGGGACACAGTGGCAGAGCCAAGGTATTTCAGAAGGTTGGAGGGCTGGAGGAGATTACAGAGGTAGGAAGGTGTGAGGCTATGAAGGAAATTGAAATCAAGGGTGAGAATCTTAAAATTGAGCCACTGGTAAGGTCAACCTGGATTTTATTCTCCCCGAGTGGGATTTCGAAGTGTGTGTGACTCAGTGGGCCAGCCCTCTCGCCTCTGGGTTCAAATGTTGTGGGGTCAAGTCCCCCTGCAGACTTGAGCATAAAAATCAAAATTGACTCTCTCAGTGCAGTACTGAGGGAGTGCTGTGTTGTCAGAGGTACTGCCTTTAAATGAGGCATTAAACTGCAGTTCTGTTTGCTCTCTTACCCGGGCACTAAAGGTCCATGGCATTATTTGAAAAAAAAAGCGTTCTCCCTGTTGTACAGGCCAATACTATTATCCCTCCACCAACGTCATTAAAGCAGATTGTCGGATTGCTGTTTGTGGGATCTTCCTGTGTGTAAATTGGCTGCCATGTTTCCTACATTACAACATTGACTACACTTCAGAAGAGACTTTATTGCTCTCAGGTGCTTTGGAGCACCCTGAGATTGAGAAAGGCACTACTGTGTAGAAATGTGAGTCTTTCCTTTCAGAGGCAAGGGCACAGTGAAATGAGACCAATTTACACTAGAACTTCAACAAAAGAAAATTACTCACACGCAGTCCAAAGTAAAATAAAAATAACCCGTTAAAGCACAGATCAACTTTTTGGAGACGGCTCAAAGCCACTTGGATGTCTTCATTACTCCTGTAGAGAGGGAACAGTAAATTCAATTCATCGGATCATGGATCTCCCTCAGAAACCCACTCCCCTCTTCCCTAAGGAGGGGGAGTTCCCCTTTTCCCTGCACCAAGGAAGAGTTACACAAAGCGTTCATCTACATGGCAAGCTCTCGATCTCAGCCTCCTTGCCATGGGAGTGAGGATTTGTTCGTTTCTTTAAAAGGGGGAGGAGAATTTGAGAGAATTTCCTGCTCCTAACAGCCAGTGCAAAGCCCATTTCAGAAGCTGGTTCATGTGGTGTCATCTTAAAGGCATTAGTGACGATCAGGATGGGTGGGCTAACCAAGCATCATATTTTGGCCTTGGAACATTTAAGCTGTACACCCAAGAACAAGGGCTTTAAGTTGAGGTAAGTTTAAAATTCCCCAAAGAATCAGGCAGGAGAACAGCTTCTGGCCTTCACTAACTGATCCTGTTGTCTAGTTCCCAAACTGGCCCCTTCCTGTCTGGACCACCTGCATCGCTTTGCAGCCAACTGATTCCAAAATGATATTGGGCTCCTAAAGC